>NC_092070.1:25166866-25291866 GCF_039877785.1 Chaetodon trifascialis
GCAGCTGCATCGTTAGTGAAGGTTGATTAAGGTCAGCTGACAACACCTTCAGTATTGGTCGGTTTGACTTCCTGGCAGGTTACTGTAGAAGATCTGGATCCCTGTCCCTGACCTGTTTACAGTCTGTGATTTGTCCATTCTGTACACACTGTCTGTCACCTGTCTGTCCCACCTGAGGACGGAGCCCTGCTCTCCTCTCTGATTTCATCTTTTCTTTCTTGCAGACAAGTGAAAAACTCAACTTTGAATCCAAATGCAAAAGAATTTCTTCCCATTAAAGGAAACACACCCCTGGTTAGTGACACGCGCACGCACACACACACACACACACGCACACACGCACACACGCACACACACCTCTTAACGTGTGATCTTGTGTGTCCTCTCTCACTCTTCCTGTCTGTTGTGACAGAAGCCGACGCCGACGCCCGCCCCCCCTCGGCCGACCCCCCCCAGCCCTTCTGTGGTTCTGTCTGCACCAGGACAGCCAGGAGGAGGAGGACCCATCTACAGCAGCCCACCTGGACACTACCTGTCCTATGTCTCCCCCATCCACATCCAGGGACACTCCATCCAGGTCTGAAGCCGTCTCTCTGACGCTCCGTCGTCTCCTCACAGGAAACTCAACGCCTCCATGTTTTCTCCTCAGGCTCCTCAGATGTATCAGTACACCATGTCAGCAGTCAACCAGGGCAAATACACCCGAGCCAAAGGTACACACACGTGCGCACAGACACAGACACAGAGAGACACACACACACACACACACACACACACACACACACACACACACACACACACACACACACACACACACACACACTGAGCAGCTAACAGGAGATGCTAACAGCTAACTCAGCAGACGTGCAATAACACCGCTTAGCTCTCTGAATCCACAGCAGCTTTATACTTCCTGTTCATCCCCCAGAGCACCATGGGACCTGTAGTTCCAAAGCTCAGAGCGCAGTTCTGCCCAAACAGAAGTAAGACGAAGGACAATAAGCAGCGTCAGGCCGATAAAATGGACGTCCGTGTGTGTTTTGACGTGAGGACTCAGATCGTCTCGTCTATGTGGTTCTTACGTCTCCAGTGAGACACTCACCATGCGCTCTCCTGTTTCAGGCCCGGTGGTGGGACAGCGTCCGGAGCATCACCCCTCCCCAGCCTCCCCCATGATCTCCGCTGCGGCCTCAGCAGCAGGACCCCCGCTGGTGGCTTCGCCTTACCCCCAGTCCTACCTGCAGTACGGTCAGGTGATCCAGGCCATGCCCCCACACTACCACGGACAGGTACCAAGCAAACAGGTCCAATGACAAGTCAGAACTGAAAGCAGGTCTTTAAAAGCAGCACGTCCTCCAGGTGGGACGGGACGGAACCACGCCTGTAAACAGGACAGTGTCCAGTGAGGTCACAGAGACGGACGTCAGTCACAGGAGACGCTTTACTGCACCCAGCTGACAGTACTACTGTACTTATACTGCTGATACTGCAAACATCTGTACTTTTGTCTCAGTAGGATTGGAGTGCAGGACTTTTACTTGTAACAGAGTATTTTTACGTAGTAGTACACTTTAGACTTTACACTGAGCTGTATTTCACCAGCAGAAGTTAACGTGTTTTTATTTTGAAGTCAGACTAAAACATCTTTGACGTTTAATGTTTGTTTGAAACAGAAAAATCTCAAATCAGATGTTTTTCTTTCATCGCTCTGACTCCAGGCAGTGTACTCCATGCTGCAGGGGGGTGCGAGGATGCTGACGCCCGGGGCCCCCCCTCAGGCCATGGGTCCTCCTGGCCCCCAGTACCCCGGCCAGGCGGAGGGCCAGCCGGGGCCACAGCAGGCCATGTATGGTGAGCGGCATTAAGATGGACTCAGTCTGAAGTGGGCATGTTGAGCAGCTCGGTGTCGTCAGTAAACACGGTCGGCCCGAGTGTTGATCCTTTGTGACGCTGAAACGATGAAGTGCTGCCGTGTTCGTGGTCGTCACATATCGAGCTGATCGATCACGTTCACGTCAGTGTTTTGTATTTGATGAGTAGCCTTCACATGGATCCTCTAAACCGGGGGGGTTCATTTTTACAAGGGGCCGCATGAGAAACTGATAACCAACAATAACATCGTAAAAAGCAGTGAAGTGTAGATTTTGATTGGCTGAGGAAACGTCCACCTTTGATCAGGGAGAAGCTGAGCCTCGTCTCTGTCCCGCTTCTCTTTCAGCTCAGTCGTTCTCTCACCACTCGGCCTCCATCCATCATCCTCAGCCCTCCAGCACCCCCACTGGGAATCAGCCCCCGCCCCAGCACACAGCAGCCAGTCCAGGACACACTCAGGTGGGTCCCTGACAGCCGCCTGGACGAGCACAGAGCATCGTTAGTCCTGTGTGTGTTTCACGTGTCTGGTTTCTGGTTTGTGGTCTCAGTCCAGCCAGGCCGGTCCTCAGCCTCAGTCCCTGTTCCACTCTGGAGGTCTGTCGGCCCCCGCTCCTCCTAACCTGCCGCCGGGCCACAGCTCCCCGCAGGCCTCCTACACCGTGCAGGGGTACGGCCTCCCCGGACACCAGCCGCTGCCCCACGGCTTCGCCTCCATCAGCCAGCTCGCACAGGTGAGCCTGAGTCCAGAGACGCCGTCCACATCGTGAAGTGTGTGTCCATGAAAGCGAAGACGTCGCTCTGCTTCACTGTTCACGTTCAGCTCAGATCGGACTGTGTGTCCACCATCTACTCTCGTCCACGAGGGTCCATGTGGACTCTGTGGACAGAGAGCAGCCTGCGTGGGCTGTCCGCTGTTGTTTGGGCATGTGTGTGGACGTAGTCTCATTTTGTTTGTCCTCCACAGACTCACCTCGCAGGAGGCATGTCGGCTCCTCACCACTCGGCAGGTCACGGGCTGCCGTCCGTCATGCTGCACTACGTCCCCCCTCAGCAGGGCAGCAGCTCCAGCCCCCAGCAGGGAGCGCCGCAGCACTTCTACATCGGACCCCACCAAGGTAGAGCGTCTGTGTGACTGTTTGTGTCTCTGTGTTTACCTGAAGATGGGGGGGGGTCTGAACCCGCCGACCCTCCAGAGGACGTGCAGAATGACCTCTAAGAACCGTCTGTGTGCTCTGTGTCCTCCAGCTGTTCCTGTTCAGACTCACCCCGGCCAGCAGCTGTCCTTCCACCCGTCTGGAAACTGACCCCCCCCCCCCCCCCCCCCCATCACAGCCGGATTCAGGAGCAAGAAAGACGAGCGCTACTGCGTGACGAAGGCTCAGATGACCTGTACGATCCCGCCTCCTGACACCACATTAACACGTCCTTGTTTTTAGCCTTGAACACCTTCTGTGGGACATTTCTGGACTTCAGTGTAAATACAAACTGTTTTCACGACGTGAAGCTGGACTGAAGACAAGAACTGGTGGAACCTTCTGGACTGAAAGCCGTGGAAACAGCCCCCCCACCACCACCCACCTCACCCCACCCAACCTTTTACAGATGAAACCAGTTCATTAATAATAAAACCACTAAAAAAAATCTGAAGAGTCCCTGAAGTTGTTTTTAATGTGAAGAGATGAACATGCAGGCAGGACGTGCTTAGCCTAGCTTAGCTTAGCTTAGCTTAGCCTAGCTTAGCCTAGCATAAAAACAAGCCAAGTGTTACTGGAAGGAAGAAGAACGGATGAACACATTCAGGAAGTTCTGCGTGAATCCTCACAGCTGATTGGTTTACGTTGGTCTGTCTTTACTGAAGGATGAACGTGATGAAGCACGACCTCGTCATCGTCACATGAATCGTTTTTCACCTCATCGGTTCATTTTTCTTCCTCGTACGACCAATGAAATCTAGCAGAGTTCAAAGTTTTGTTAAAGTTTAATTCAATTCTAGTTCCTTAAAAAAAATCTAGTTCACAGGGGTGGACTACAGGTCCAGAGACAACAGTAACCATGGCAACAACACATAAATACACTGTAAAACACATGAAGACATTCTCAGGAGTCGTCAGTAAAATCAAAGTAAAGCTCGAACGTGTCGACACCGTCTGACGTCATAATGTGGGACAGGTGCTGTGGAGGAGGACAGATGACCAGTGAAGACGGACAGAAGGGACAGAAATGTAAAAGCTAGAGGACAAACTGTCTTGTGATCGATCGGTTTCACTGCGGACAGACAGACAGTTTCTGTTCCTGCTTCGGTTTAGTGTTCCTGTGCGACAGGTTGGATCTGTGGGAGGTGACACGTTAGCTTTCATCCCATGGAAGGACACATTCACTTCGTTTCTGTTCTCAGGTTGGACACGTGTCTCTGTCTGTCCACAGTGAAACGTCTCAGCGCTTTGAACGGTTTCCTGCTTTAACAAAGTGTCAGAGTCTCGTTTGACCGCCACAGATCACAAACTGAAACGCTCTGAGCGCAACCTTCAGGACCTTCATCTTCATCCTCACGTCCTCCTCTCAGCACTCAAAGGCAGACGGCAGCCGTGAAGCTCGCTGTGGTCGTTCAGTCCGTCTGCGTCCCCTCGTGCACGTTGACGTAGTTCCCCTCGTCGTCATCATCGTCGTCTTCGTCGTCGTCGCTGTCGCTCTGAGCCGAGGACTCCGGAGTCGATCCTGATGGAAAACAAACAGGGATGTCATCCGGACGGTCAGAGTCTGCCGAGCTCCACGGAGTCACATGACCGTCCTCACACGGCCTGACCCGAAGCAAGCGTCACTCATTCAGCATCATCCATCATTCTGTCATTTCCTGATTGTTTGGTCCAGACGCCGACAGAGGAAGTCAAGCTCAATAATTCAAAATAGAACATTTTAGACTTTAACCTCAACATAAACTGATATAACTGAGCAAAAACAGGTGAGAAACTGATGGAAAGAAAAGAAATATCTTCAGCTGTTCTCAGATCAGCTGCTGGGATGTTCAGTGATGCATGAGAGGAACAAACCGGGGCCACAGGTGACCTCAGCACTTCCTGTGTGACGTCACATGATCTGACAACTGAACTCACTTTGAAAGTGCAGCGGATCCACGTTCAGGTACTCTCTGTCGTCTGAGGAGACAGAAGAACACGTTAATGTGGCGACAGAAACCATTTTCAGCCGCGCTAAAGACAATATGTGACATCACTGGAACAAAAGATGGAAAGAGGAAATTTATCGTGGTGAAGTTTGTGCCTGTGTGAAACCTGATGACCAGAGATTATAGATCACATGTAGGCAGACTGTAACCTGACAGGAACGGGCTAAAATCAAAGTGCTAAGCTAACAGCTAGCTTAAAATCACTGTTCAGCGTTCAGTTGAAGCAAAGACTTTCTGTGACGTCGGCTTTTCATTTTTTACTGTTATTAAGTTCAGTTTTAAGCTTAAGTTTGTCATTTATTTAAACTAGCATCCAGTTCAATAATTAATCACTGTGAACTTGAATTACAGATGCACAGCTAGCTGGCTAGCACTAGCGTTAGCTGGCAATTAGCCCTTAGCACTCCTTCCTTCTTCTGACTTCAAAGTCCAAGATGGCGGCCAAGAAGACATCAGGCCCGCCCCTGCCGAGCAGCGTGGCTTAGCGAGCGTTACCTGACGGTCGCAGGTTACGTTCAGGGACACAAACGAGTCAGTCAGGTTCAGCTGGAGGTCATGGTCTGGGTTCAGTAAGGATGCTACTTACGCAGTATGTTAATCACGTGACGCACAAAGTACCAGAAAAGGATGAACGTAGTTAAAATGAGTCCACACCAGGAGGAAGAAGAGGAGGAGGAAGAGGAAGAGGAGTGTGAGAAACAAACACAACTAATATTACTGCTGTGTTGAAAAAAATGACACATTAAGATTAACCTGGTTTAATGTGTCATTTCAGACAGGTTGCTGACCTCTGACCTCTGACCCCTGACCCTGACCTCTGACCCTGAGCCCTGACCCTCATCCTCCTCCCCCTATGACTGCTCACCTTCTTCTCCATCAGCTGACTGCAGGGTTGGACTGTGGCTGGCTGGAGCTGCATCTGCAGGACAGGACAGAGCTGATTATTGATCAAAGTATTGATTATATTAAGAACATTAAGACTGTTGAAAGGTGATCTGTAGAGGACAGGTGAAGGCGTGACATCATTGCACTGTCGCTTGCTGGTGATTGGCTGCAGTGTTACGTCAGTTATTAACAAAAGGTTTGTATGGGGACTGTAAGGGGACTCTTTCTTTGAGGAAAACTGGGTCAGAAATTGTTGCTCGATCAATCAATCAATCAATGTTTGATGCAGTATTTCTGAGGAATTTCTCACCTTTCTTCTCTGGGACGTTTTCGTAATCATGTAGAACATCTGTGGAAGGAAACAAACAGCTGATCAGGACAGGAAACGTGTTCATGTTCATCCTCAGATCAGACAGTGTCTCTGTCCAGAGGACGGAAATCAGAGGAAGGACACGTTCAATATGCTGTAATACTGCAGTAATACATGCAGTGATTTTCATCCATTCAACTCCATTTTATTTGTATAGTGCTTATCACAACAGAAGTTGTCTCAGGACACTTTCCATACAGAGCTGCTACAGGCCGAACTCTTTATCTACAGAGGACCAACAGTTCCCCCAGGAGCAGCACTCGGCGACAGCGGCGAGGAAACACTTCCATCACTTCCATTAATTTAACAGCTAACAAATTAAAACTGGAAGCTGATGATCCCAAAAGCTGCTGGATGAAGCTCCAGCAGTGATGAAGTACTCAGATCCTCCAGTACTAATACCACACTGTACAATTACTCTGTTACAAGTACAAGTCCTGCATTGAAATTGTTATTGAAGTAAAAGTATGTAAATGTATTCAAAGTTGTATTATTACAAACACATCAGATCATTGAGAGGAAAAGCAGCCAATCAAACATGTGAGAAGATCAAACATCACATGATTGGACAGCAGGAAGGACTTGAACTGTTCAGCTGTACTTCAGAAAACTGTAATTTTATGTTTTTTCTAACAAAACATCAGATTTTCTGAACTCTTGGTGTATTTTGTGTCCAAAAATCTTAAAGAAGTAACTCAAACTGTCAGGTAAATGTTTGATAAATGAGTAAAAAGTCAAATGTTTCCCTCTGAAATGTGGAAGTAGAAATTGCCATCAACAGAAAATACTAAAGTACAAGTACCTCAAACTTGTACTTAAGTAGAGTACTTGAGTAAATGTACTCAGTTACTTTCCACCTCTGAGCCCGACTCTGTTTCAGACAGTACCTGAACTGGGTGTCGAGGCTCTGCTCTGATTGGTTTCACCTTCGGGCAGCACAATTCTGCAGAGACCAAAGAAGAAGAGACGATCAGATCAGACTCTGATTGGCTGCTGCAGCCGTGACGAAGAACAGCGAGACGAGGAACACGTGAAACCTACATGTATCCAGGGTCCTCGGCATCACTCTCACTGTTCACATAACCAGGTCCTGCAAAACAAAGGACAGCAGCTCATCCACGATGACATCACACTGACATCACGATGACATCCCATTGACGTCACAATGGCATCACACTGATGTCACGATGACATCATGATTACATCACACTGATGTCACAACGACCTCACATGTCACAGTGACATCACACTGTCGTCACACTGTCGTCATGCTGACACTACAACAGCAGTCGAACAGTTTGGACAGCAGCGGTCAGAAGGCAGGTCTCAGGTCCTGGTTGTCAACAGTAACAGCTGCTCTGTCTAAACGCCTCCATGTTTGTGAATCACAGAAGAGCAGAAAACATTTGTCCTCATTTCACTTCAATATGATCGGAAATCTGAATCTTCTGCTGCAGTTAAAGTGAACTGATCTTACCTTCAGCTGGATTCTCATAGCTCGGGTTACTGTCTGTGGGAACGAAAAGGTCAGAGTGAGTTCTTTTACACGTGAAATAAAGAATAAACTTTCATTTCAACAGTGTTTTAAGAAGAGGACGCCACGCCCGAAAAAGACGACGCATCATCAAATAAAAGTCTCACCCGTCTCGGTTGGGGTGAAGGATCGATGTCTCCGCTGAGTTCCAGGATCTGAGCTGAGAGACAAAAGACAGAGAACAGGTGAAGCTGAGGGACAACTTTCTGTCCAAGTCCAAACCCTGACGTGAGGCGACTCTGTCCTCTGGAGTCCAAGTGAGCAAAGCTCTGGCATTCATCTCACCTGTCGCACAGGTACGTTAGAAAAAGTAACTCACAAAGGAGACAGCAGGTTGGAGGAAGGGTGGATGGAGTTCCGATCGATGGTCGGCTGGGCTGTAATTCAACAGAGAGATGGTCACCTTCATCATCATCACCCTCACCATCATCATTAAAAACAAGACCATCATCAGCATAGAGTCGACAGCGTCTTTTCCATCAAACGATTGGACAAATGATGGCTGTGACCTCATGGAGACATCGACTACGACCTCAGCTGATCGTCCACGTGACGAAGATAGATATTAAAAACTGAACATGAGATGAAGACACACAAACAATATTTATCAGCACCAACTATCAGTTCATACAGAACTCTGAATTTCTTCTATTAGACGACTTCTGTGAATTCGAAGCTTCTGAAGCAGAAACTTTTCTCATCGTTTCAGACGGTTCAGACTTACATGGATGGATGACTCTGAATTCAGTGGATCTGATTGAAGAGAGAAAACAGTCAGTTTTACGCATCATTTCATCCTTAACGTTAAGATTTAAGCTGAACTATGGTGAAGACGTTATGTTTGAGACACTCACTCCTCGGAGGCGTTGGCCTGTCTGATGTGGACTGATGGGAGCAAACAGAGAAACAATCGTTTAGTTAAAATCACTGAGATTTAAAGCGAGCGTGCTCTGCAGCTCAGAATCTCAGCTTTGACCATCAGAGGCGTCAAAACGTTGTTTTAAACAAAGGAAGTCACATGTTAACCACGTGTCGACGCAGCGTGAAGCCTCATCTCACCCAGCGGGCCTTTGTTCCTGCAGTGCAGACACGTTACGACCAGGACGACCATGGAGGCCACGACGGCGGCCGCCATCACCACGAGGAGCCAGCTGACGGCCATGTTTCATCTGAAGAGGACAGCGTGAGACCGTTAGAGCGTCCATTCAGTCTCAGAGACTGAGACGACAGAGAAGAAACGTTCCTGGTTTTAAAAGTAAGTTATTGAGGATGAAACAGATTTTAAGGACGTTCAGCGTCCACATTAAATTTAAGACACTCGAAGACAAAATAAAGGGACTTTAAAAACAAAGGCTGATGGTATTTTATGTTTTTCCTCTTGGAAACAAACTTCATCTGACTTCCTGTCTGTGGATCTCTGCTCTCAGCTCATTTGTTCCTGCTGACGACGTAAATCTTTTAAAACTCCTCAGAAATGTTGAAAGTCATGTTAAAAAAGCTTCATTATTTCCTCAAACAGCTGCTTGCTGTAGTTTTATCAGACAAACAGGACACGCAGCGTCTGCTGGGACTATTTTCAGCGGCGGATGAATCCACGTTAGCTGCTGCAGTGAGCGTTAAAGGGCGTTACAGCCGTGGAGTGATGAAGAGGAGTGACCTGATGAGTCATGACGACAGTTTGAGAGATTTGACGTCTTTAAGATTTAAAAAAAAAAACTATTTAAAATGGTTCAGAGGTCGGATGGCTCCACCTGCTCCACCCTTCAGTATATTATAACAGACGTGTAGATAGTTTACAGCAGGGCGTCGGGGAACCAATCAGGAAGCAGCAGATTTCCTCCACTCAGCTGTACGACGTCAACCTTTGGACACGTCAGAGGACAGCGTGTCAATACGGTCTATTGACTGATCAGCTAATCGATCAGCTCAATGTCTGTGTTGGAAAATCTGTGAAGCAACTACAACCAACTACTACTAAAAACTACAATTATAGTGCAGTAAAAGTACACAGTGTATTGACTTTGAAATATGGCAGTAAAGTACCTCTGATTTGTACTTATACTACTAAAAGCTCATATTCATTGGTGGATTTTTAGGATCCACAGAGGCCAAAAGACTGAAGCAGACAGAAACCCGCCGTCTGTCGTTCGCTCTGAGCGTGCACGCCGTCCGTCTGCAGAGGAAGCCATGTTGGAAAACGAGCCTGAAGCATCAGAACGAGAACTCTGCGATAATCTGCGTCCTGATCGCTGAGCTGCATCACACAGGAAGGAAGAGCAGCTCGAGCTTCAGCTCGTTCTCTTTCCTCCACGCCTGCACCGACGGCGGCCAACAAACGCTGGAAACACCTCAGCTGCTCGCTCACACACACACATGCACGCACGCACGCACGCACACACACACACACAGCTTTAATATTTCTGCTCATCTGAAAACCTCAAACTTTCTTCCTCAGAGATCAGAATCAGCGCCTCACGCTGCACGCTGATGGGCGGCCATCTTGTTCGTTGAGGCTCCGTCTTAAAGCTCCTGAAAGGTTTTATTAAAGGCAGCCGGCCGACAGAAACGAGAGCAAAAAGGTCAAAGACGATCAAAGGAAGTGAGACAGGAAGAGAGTTTGTCAGATTTGACGCTGAGCTGAAGACGATCTTCAGTTCTCGCCACAGAAACACGTTGAAAACGAACGAAACGACGCTTTAAAGGGAAGAAACGCTTCAGCTGGAAACAAGCATCAGATCCTCGCTCAAGTAAAAGTATGAGCAGAGAAAGTAAAGTAAAAGTACTCGGTGTGCAGAGTACTGACACGTTTACATGAAGGAACGCCTCACATGTGGAGGTCCAGCTGATCTCCACTAAAACTTCATCAACACGTGATCGTTTAGTGAAATATGACTTCAACTGGAAATACTCAAGTACAAGTACCTGAAAGCTACTGTGCAGTACTTGAGTGAGTGTCTCTGAGGCAGAGTTGGACTGATGGAGGACGTCTTCAGCTTCCTGGACTTTCTGCTTCTGTTCTGCTGATCTGAATGTGACGATGAGACTCAGGAAGTGACTGAAGCTGAAAACTGATTCAATAAACCGTTTTCACGCTTCAGCTCATCCAGCGACCGCGTCCACGTTCATCAGCTCATGCTAAACTAGGCTAACCGCCTCCTGACTGTACAGAGTGGTGTCAATCTGAACTCGAGCGATGTCCCAAATGTCCCAAAGATGACTGTGAGGAGACGCCAGCTCGAGCAGGAGCGGACAGAAACGACTGATTCTGCATTTTAAGCCTTTTTAGAGTCGACGGTGGAGCGACAGGCTGGATGTGAAACATTTCAGGGTCAACGTCGTCCCCCTGAGACCTCCAGAGGACAAACGTCCTGTACCTGGAAGACGGAGGAGGAAAACGTCCCGTACCCTCAGCTGGTGGACATGATGCTGGTTCATGTGACCACAGTAGAGTAATAGATTACTTTTCATTCTCTAACCTCGTCCTTCTCTGGCCTGTGTAAGGTCTTGCTGGCGTCCTGCGTTCCTCAGAGACACAGGCCGTAGCGGCATCATCCCATTGGATGGACGCTGCAGAGGACCTCCAGCGGCTCACCAGGCCTCTGGGCCAGGCGAGGCCTCAGAGGGAGACCTGCAGGTCCACCTGGTTCACCTCCTCCATGTTCACGCTGGGAACAAACTGAGCCCAGAAAACCAACAGCTGAGAGTCCGACAGGACGGAAAACTCACCTACACCTGAGGACAAGTGGCGACTGGAGAGACGGCTGTGTGGAGACGAGGAGGACGGACGATCGGTGAAGTTCTGGGGCCTTCGGCTGGTCTGTGTCCCCCCGCAGTATCTGGTCCACATGAGGCGATTACTGTAACCGAACATCCACCATGTCTGAAGACGTCTTCGCTGTCTTTCTCCTTCTTTTGTCTTCCTTGTCTGTCTCCCCTCCCCGGTGGCCTGATCTGGTGTCTGATCTGCACCTTCAGCAGCCTCCTTCCTCCCTCCCTCTTTGTCACTGACTCTCTCTATCTGTCATCGCTGCACCCAATCACCTCCTGAGCCGAGACGCCTGCTTGCGTTTCCCCTCCCGCCACAGATCCTCAGAGCTTCCTATGAGAGAGACGAGGACGGACCATCAGCTCAGGTCACGTTTGTCCAGAGAGAAGAAGCTCTGTCTCTGCAAACACACAGGAGGGTTTCAGAAACACCTGATCAATGACCAAACCTGAGCGTGAGATTACAGAGTGTGTGACAACCTGCTGCAAAGGTCGACTCACCAACCAGGTGAGTCACCGACCAACCAGCAGAGCAGACTCCTCTGTGTGGGTCGATCAAACTGCTCTCGGCTGCTGGTGGAAACTGGAAAAGAGCTCAGAGCAGCAGAACGTCAGAAAAAAGGTTTCACACAAACACCGCGAGCCAATCAGGAGGCGTGAGTGTGACACCTCAGAGCGTCGCCGGGTGTCGAGAAGCTGCAGCGCGGCGTGAACGCTGCTGCAACCGTCTCGATATCCTCCCACCTACAAACAGGAAACCACACCGAGGAGAGGAAGCCGAGTCCTCCTCTCCTCTTCACTCCTCGCTTGGCCTCTTTTCTCCTTCTGTCGACAGAAGACAGCAGAGCAGAGAAACCCCCTGAAGAGGGGGGGGCAGGGGGACACCTGCTGAAGAAAACACAGCAGTTGGCAGATTGTGGCTGCTTTCTGCCTCATGAACTACTTTTTATTAGCAGGTGTGCAGGTGAAAGGGCTTCTGGGTAGCTTGCGATCACTCAATCTCAGATCTTTCACTTCAGCTCAAGCTCTTTATGCTAAGAGCTTGGTCTGTAGCAGCTCTATATGGAAAGTGTCCTGAGACAACTTCTGTTGTGATTTGGCGCTATACAAATAAAATTGAATTGAATTGAAAATTGAAAGTAAAACTAGAACAATGTGAAAATAGAAGTTCTGACTTTAAGCCACTCAAAGGTGAGATTCACACTTCAGCAGGAGGGTCGTCATCAACCCGGAGGACGAGGAGCGGCGGCTTGTTTTGGTAGATGTTGGTCTGGTTAACGCCACGCCTACGAGCTCTGCCATCCGCCGCCTCCCACGCTCAAACGACTTCTTTCTGTTTGCAGGGTGGGAACTGAAGTGAAGCTGGCATTGGTTTAGTCTGCAGTCACTTCCTGGTCCTCGGACTCTTCTGTCTCTGATGTCCACTGGGTGCTGGACTCTTGGTGGACAGGATCTCAGGGAGGACCAGTGTCCGCTTCAGAGGCCTCAGAAATGCCTCTCTGCTGTTGGCTTCATCACGCCGGGACCTCCAGGGCACACTCAGGCGGTCCACAGGCTCTGCTGGAGAACAGGTGCCTGGGTCTGGTTCAGGGTAAACCTGAGCCTGAGGCCGACAGGATGGTGCTGCGTCAGCAGTACAGAGGCCTTTACCCGCCTGTTGCTTTTGGAGTTATTGAAGACTCAAACTTTGAAAAGTGTGTCATGTGACTCGTATAAGGAGAAATAAGGAGAAACTCACAAACTGGAGAAAATGAATGAAAATGAATAAACCAGCAGTGATTCTGTGACTTCATTCAAAACGTGTCACTCAGTGAACTTCAGAGCTGCTGGCAGGTGGATTTCCCTTCAGGCTGATCCAGGCTAGCAGTTTCCCTTTGTTTCCAGTCTTTATGCTAAGCTAAGCTAACCAGCTGCAGCTTTCTATTTGTCACTTTTAACGTCTAACTCTCACCTTCCACCTTTTTCTTTGCTTTAAATAATGGTTAGAAATGTGTTGATTGAGAGGTGGGAGCTCAGCTGATCCTCTTGGATCAGTGAAGCTCAGCTCTTCCTGCTGGCTAACGGCTCATTTCCACTTTCATAAAGCACAAACACACCAACATGTGACAAGTTCATTCTCATTTAATAGTTCAAAAAAAGACTCGCTAAAATAATTTGAGGTTAACAAAACGACTTTGATTATTAACATTCATTAAAAGCTTTTCTTTAAATAACCAGCGTTAACGTGCTGAAACTGTCAAACTGAGGTCCAGATCCATGAGCACAAAGTCCAGGAGCTCAGCCGGCTCCCCTGCAAACACTGGACACCGCCGAGGTAAAGAAACGGGTTAAAAGAGGAGGGAAGCCTTAAAGGGACGGACCAGGTTAGTGCTCGAGTTGAACTGTGCAAACACAAACACCAGACTCTGATCAGAAAAACTGTCCTCCACATGAACTCCGTCCACGTTTGGGGGCACAGCCTGGTCTTGGTACCGTGGACCTGGTTCATCTTGTCTTTATGGTTTCTGGATGCCTGGCTGATCCCAGACCAGTTCAGAGTCCCGCGGTCTGGTCCCGCTCTGGTCCGCCGGCTCCTGAGTGTCGAACAAACGGTAAAAACAAACGGCAGAGCAGCGTCTCCTGCGTCTCCTCAGAGTCTCTAGTGCTCGTCTTCAACGCTGCGTCCGCTCTGAAACCAGCTGCAAAAGTAACATCTGGACACAAAAAGTCCTCCCAGGACGGCGGCACGTCCCTGGCACGGTAAAAGTATAAAAGTTAAACTTGTCTGCATGGCAGAAAGACGATTAGTGTTCACAGTCCTAAAAAACGTCCTAAAACATGAGCTGGACCAGGCTGGACCTCCGTCTGCGTCCGTCCTCAGATCAGGACGCTGGACACTGGGACTCTGGTGGACCGGCCGCTCTTCGGCACAACGATGGGTTCATCATCTGTGAGCAGACAGAAACCAGAGGAAGGTTAATTTGACTTCATCTTCATCATCATCATCATCATCATCATCATCATCATCATCATCATCATCATCATCATCATCATCAAACACACTGACACCACATGACACTGACACGGACCAATCACAGCATGCCGCGCACACAGCTGCAGTGACCTCGTCTCACCTGTAGGGACGAAGTTCTCGGCTTGATGGCGGTCTCTCTCGATGAAGAGGGCGGTGGCGAGGAAGAAACCTCCACCCGCCACGGCCACGAAGGAGCAGAGCAGCAGAGAGAGCTGCAGAGAGCGGAACTGCCAGAGGAACGAGTCCGTCTTCCTCAGAGAGTCCGAGACCTGGATCACACAGGAGGAGGACAGGGACCAGGTCTAAGTCCAGAGAGACGAGCCCGAACCTGCTGAGCGCTACTTTTTACAGCGTGCTACTTCCAACTGAACGCTTCCTCCATTGCCAGCCTTCAGCAGTGTGTGTGTGTGTGTGTGTGTGTGTGTGTGTGTGTGTGTGTGTGTGTGTGTGTGTGTGTGTGTATGTGTGTGTGTGTGTGTGTGTGTGTGTGTGTGTGTGTGTGAGACATACCACGCCTATCATATATGGACTTCCTGCGTCTCCCAGCAGGTGTGAGATGACGATCTGCAGAGCTTCGGCGGTGGAGCGGCGGGTTGGAACGACGACGTACTGAGAAGCAAAAACAAGGAGTTCGTCAAACCTTCGACCTCTAACGAGGATTTTAATTTACGTTAAATGAGCTGACAGGTGGCTCTGCGCCACTTGTCTGTCAAGAAACCTGGGAAATGGCGTCCGGACGCTGATGAACGGACGCAGGTGAAACAGGAACTCACCAGCAGGATGTCGGCCACGATGGCCCAGTTCATGGACAGGAACGTCTCTCCCAGGAAAATGAAGACCTGAGGGGGACGGACAGAAGACACATCACACACTGAACATGAGACCAGGAGAGGACCAGGTCTCCGTCCAGACCAGGTCTCTGCGTCTGGACCCCGTGTGAACGAGCAGGACTCACGTATGTGGCGATGGTGCTGGCCTGAGCCATGACGATGGCCAGGTAGAGGAAAGGCGCTGAGATGAGCAGACCGGCGGCGCAGACCAGCGGGTCGGCCCGCGGCGTCCTCGTCCTCAGCAGCCGGCTGACCTGCACGCCGCTGGCCACACCCAGCACACCTGTGATGCAGGTGATGGCCCCGAAAATCAGGCTGTGAGAGGAGAAACATGGCGTCAGAGCGCTGCTCTGTCCGGAGGGCGGATTGACTGTGCAGCCGTTACCTGTGTGTGTGTGTGTGTGTGTGTGTGTGTGTGTGTGTGTGTGTCACCTGTCCGAGGAGGCGCAGTTCCCCTCCATGCAGGGCGCTCTCTCCCCGTTGAAGACGGCTGCTCTGAAGAGGAACGTTGGAGCCCAAAGAGCCAGCGAGCCGGTGACGAACGCCACCGCCGTGAAGCCGAGGGTGGACAGAATGAAGCTGTAGCTGCAGAGACAGACGAGCAGCAGGTGAGGACAAGGACACGTGAGACACTCTGAGGACACTCAGTGTAACTGTCTGTCTCTGTCTGTCATCAAACTGAACGTTTTTACAGCTTTACGATCTAAAACTCTGATTCCAGAACAGCTGATGATTGGCTGATCCAGCAGCTTCATTGGTGTCTGTAAACTTCTGCTGACTGTGGACGAGCCTCAAACATCAAACTGAAGGTTTCAGAGCTCCAGGCTGCGAGAACACGAGACCACCAGGACCCTGAAACCTGGTTTGTGTTTTCACAGAAACCAGCAGAGCACTGATCCTAGACCAGCCGCCGGTGGCTGAACGCTGTTGGACCTACTTCTTGCTCAGAGCCTGCAGGTCCATCAGCCAGCTGGTCTGGTGCAGGTGGTGCTCCGGCCGGGCCTCCACGGCCCCCCTTTTAGGCTCCTGGACCACGAACAGGAGCAGCAGCACCGCGATCAGCCCCAGGCCCGGAGTCACCTGAGGAGAGGCGGCACAGGTGAGAGGCGGCACAGGTGAGAGGCGGCACAGGTGGACACACAAACACGATGAAGCACACAGGTGAGCGCACACTGACCCGCAGAGCCCAGTGCCAGTCCCGAGCCAGAGCGCTGACCTGAGAGCCCACGATGTAGCCGAGACCGCTGCCGGGAGAAGGACAGGGGTCAGACGGAGGCTGCAGCACGGCGCCGTCACGACTACAGACTTCATTATACAACGACTGCGTTCAGATTATTGAACCATCGATCAGCTCAAAGAAAAACAGTGAGGAGGTCGATGAAGACTCGAACCCGCGGCGGTTCACCCACCTGCCCACAGGGATGGCAAAGTAGAAGATGGAGAGCATGTTTGTCCTCTTTCCCTTCACGTACAGGTCGGCGATGATGGTGGGGGCGATGGTGGAGTAACTGGCCTCGCCGACTCCGACCAGGCCTCGAGTGACCAGCAGGACCCAGAAGTGCTGCAGGAGAGGAAGAGGAGGAAGAAGGTTCTGCTGCCTGCGGGAGGAAATGATGTCACCACAGGAAATCATCGTGTGACTCACCTCTTTGGGCGTGTAGGAGCTGGCGAGCGTCACCAAAGACCAGAACGTGATGCCGCAGCTCATGATGAGCCTCCTGTTGTACCTGTCGCCCAGGTATCCGAAGACCGGAGCCAGAAACATGTAACTGCAGATGAAGACTGGAGGCAAACGAGCAGAGACGCTCTCAGGACCGAACTCTGAATCACTGAGGTGGAAATGAGCCGCCGACGGCGAGAAAGGACTCAGGGATCCGTCCTCTTACCTGTCTGCAGCAAGCCCGACTTCCCGTCATCGATGCCAAAATACTGCTCCAGGTCGGGGAGAACACCTGGAGGAGTCAAAGAGAGGCCATCAATCACTCCCTGTGAAGAGATCAATGCTCTGCTGGCAGCTTCTCTCATGACACGTTTCCTGTTTCATCTCACAGAAACTGGCTGAGCTGGTTCCGCCGGGGCAGGCACGCCACGGCGGCACCAGCTCAGCCTCTGATTGGCTGAGCTGGTGGCATACCTGCCACGGTGAACCTGTCCATGTAGTTGAGCAGATTGATGTAACAGAGGATGAAGACGGTCAGCAGCGCTCGAACTCTGGACACCCCGCTGGCCGACTCCTCCGGCGCCCGCTGAGCCGCCGCGGCGCTCTGCTCCTCCGAACCCTCCGCCTCGCTGTCATCAGAGAGGAAGGGCGCCGAGTCCGACGTGGGCTCGCCAAGAGACATGGCCGCCGCTGAGGAGGGGGGCAGTAAGGCAAATGAAGGGTTATGAGCGGGTGAAGGTCATCATGTGACCTGCTTTAAATTCTGCTGCTGCACTGAAGGGGGCGCCACAAACACATAACGCTCAAAACCCAGAGGACAGGCTCGTCCTTTCAGCTCCTCAGGTCTGATCTCAGGTCTCAGGTCTGAGATCAGAGCGAGGAAGAGGAGGAACTCAGAGATTCAACATGACGCTAAAACTTTTGATTCTCTTTCTGCAAATAAGCTGCAAACTAATTCAACACTGATTAACAGTGACTGTTTACACACACACACACGTCCTGCAGCACCTAAACGCATCACCACTATCTGTGAGACAACAGAGACATCAGAGACAACAGAGACAACAGAGACAGATATCAGCGTGTTCACTGTCTGCAGAACAAAAAGTGAAGTCTGAGGATGAAGATCCTGAGCAAAGGAAGAGGAAGAGGAAGGAGAAGCTGAGCTGGACGTGATGCAGTGAAACTACAGTCATGTGACGACCAGCGGTGCTGACATCAGGACGAAGACGTCGCCGCCTCACAGCAGACTTCCTGTGTCCAGACGTAAGGAAGTCGATCCTGAGGTGAAGGCTGTCTGTCGACCTGCTCCGCGGTGGATTCACACAAATCAGAGCGTTCAGTGTCGACGTCCACGTCGTCAGAGGAGACACTTCCTCTCAGACGATGGCCGACTTCAGACGTATTGATAAAGCTCCTCAGATCAATACCTGAGGGAGACGTTCAGTGGGAGCAGCTCGCTGCCGTCGTCCTGCACAGCTCAAAGGGACGTTTTCTGATGTGTCCCACAGTCAAAAGTCAAAGACATTCAGCTTAAATGACATAAAACAGCAAATCATCACACTGAGCAGCCGCAACCAGAGAAAATTCGCAGATTTTAATCAATGAATCGATCATTTCAGCTGTTTCAGATGAGTTTTCCTCTTAATCGATGAACCGTTGAAGCTCTAATCGTTAAATATCACAGAAAGCAGAACATTTAATACTGATTCTCCCCTTTTAATGTCTTCTTCGCTTTATGTTTGGCTTGTTTTGTTGATCACATGATGGCAAATTTGATATTTCTGTTACTAAAAATTTGGATCATTGATACAAAAATACTAAGATTCTGCAGTTTCAGTTGAAATGTTGAGACTTTCTGTGATCTGTCATCTCTGGGTTGTTAGACAGAACAAGACATCTGAAGACATCATTGTGGACTTTGGACCACTATGATGGACATTTTTTACTATTCTATGACATTTTATTGACTAAATCACTGCAGTCCTTGTCTTTGTACTCAGTTAGGACAATGCTGACGCTGTAATAATTGTTCAATAAATGAATATTGATGTTATTATATTTTGAAGAGTATTAAAAGGGACATGTTAAAAGTTAAATTCACGTCCATCCCACAGAGCTGCAGAGGTTAAGTGACAGTGTGGAGGTGCATGTAAGCAGGGACCACTTTGTCTGAACTTTGTCCATTTTCAAACACGTCATTGATCAGAGCAATCAGTTCATGATCAGACGCTTATTGATCCACTGAGCTGCTGCTCCGCGCTCACGTTAGCTGCTCTGAATGCTTCTCTCTGTGCCGAACTCCGCGCACAATTCTGCAACTTTTACGTGTTTCGCTTCGTAACAGACGAAACTTCACTTTATGACTGTTGAGAAACGGCCTGTTACGTTTCAGAGTCTTCTGATACATTCGGCAGATGCGTTAGATAACTTTAAAAAAAGGAGAGGACGATTCTCCTTTTTCTCCATGTAGTTTTTTTAATAATACCTTTAAACTTCATAATGCACCTGCTGCGATATATGACATAAGACATTTAAGAAAGCCTCTGATAAATCTGGCAGAGAAGAAAGATAACTGACCAGAAGTGTAACAAAGGTTACCTTACAGCGAATGAGACGCGCCATTAGAAGGGCAGATGAGTTTTAGGGATTTTGACTAAAGAACTTGTTTAATCAGAATGAAGTCGTACAGATCATCTACAGGCTTATTATAAACGACGGTTCAATATATTTCGCTTTGGTAGAATGAAAGTAAATACGTCTAAGCAAATTAGAAGTGATTTAAAGACGAACATTAGAGGCATTCGTTGGTTAGCTTGTAAGTCCACTGTATGCTAACAGGACATAAAACGCTCGTGAGGAAAACTAAAGACGTTAAGTTACTCGTTACGTTACGTTAAATTCGCAGTATTTTAAATGGACTTAGGCGTGATGATACCGAGCTCCCTACACGAGGTCAGCAGAGTTCAGCACAGCTTTAGTTTAACAAGCCTTCATGAGGAAACACTAAGAGGACAGTTTAATGTAATTGTCCCCTTAATGGCGACTTGTCCCGCTGCCTCGCGCTCAGCGCCACGGCCTGCAGCAGTCGGCGGGTGTTAGCTTGCTGTCCGCTCTTGTTTACCTCGGGGATGAGTCAGGGCGACGCTTCTTTCCTTCGTGCCGCCGGTCCAAAGCCTTTCTTCGTCACACACAGCCGTCAATGCTCCTCGAAAGCCATGTCGATGCTTTGCAATAAAAACCGCTCCCGTTCACACCGTTTGGCGGGACTGCGCGGGATAAAACCGAATGTTTACTCCAAGACAGCTCACAGACAACTACCCTGCACCACCGCCATGACGGAACCGAGCTGACTTCCGGCCCACCGCTCACGTGACTGTCTCATCAGCAAGTCACATGACACCAACCTATTATCATCAGGAGTTGTTTATCACGGAAGTAGAGTTTCCGGTGGTGGTAATTAAGTGTGATAACCTGCCTCATGGAGGCTTCGAGAAAGTCTTTAAGAAAAGTAGAACCACACCTGGAGGGTGGAGGTGGGTGGAGTCAGCACTGAGGGTGGAGGCAGTGAGGGGTGTATGTAAACAAAGGAAAGAACTGCAGAAGGAACGCTGTGATCTAAACAACAGGTGCCTGCAGGGGAGGACAGAGGCCGTTAGCTACACCTGGCCCAGGTGTGAACCCCCCCACCCCCCAGGACGGGAGGTGCCACAGAATCTGACAAAAGCTTGGATTTATTACACAGTCTGTATCACACAGTGCTGCAGCTCCTCCTTCCTTCGGTCGGAGGTGTGTGTGTCCTGGAGGAGGAGGAGCTTTCGCTCGCTGATGGTGTTCTTCACTCATTCACGAGCATCTCTTCCTGCGTCCTTTCACTCACACACACTTTGTGTCACTTCAGAGTTTCCTGACAGAGAGGAACTCGTTCTCCTTTATTATTATTTATTACAGAACAACAAACGTCGAATAAAAAGGTGAGAAGTTGAAGCTGCACATCAAAGAAACGTTCCAGCTGTTCAAGCTTTCAGGATTTGCACAGGACGCTTTAAAAAGGATTTGAGTAGCGTCTCCAAGTTCAGTCTCAAAAATGATTCTCCATGTTGGACATTTAGAAATAAAGCGACTGAACTGTCAAACCTTCGTTCTCACATGTCCTTTAACAGAAGCTCTGAAGGCTTAAATCCACACTTCGATGATGTCTCCGTCCTCCATGTCCAGCTGAGCCGGCGTCTGGCTGTGCGTCACTTTGGAGCCGTCGAAGTGGAAGCGGACGGTCCTCTGAGCGCTGGAAGACATCTTGGACAGATACTGGGAGAAGATGGAGCCCAGCGGTGCATCCTGAAACACAGAGTACGGGATCATTGGTTGGAGTCGAGCTGCGAAGACGAGCACAAAGCCGATGATGAAGAGAGAAGAGCTACGAACTCTGTGCAGAGAGAACTCCTGTGAAGAGTCTCTGTCTTTGCTCTGCAGCCTCACTGTGATGCTGCTGCTGCCGTCGCCGCCCACTTCACTTTCATCCTCTGCTGCCATCACAACACACTCTGCACAACAAAGAGCAACGAGAGTTTAACCAGACTCTGGATTTTGGGACTCAGACTAAACACGCACGCTTTTCTTCTAACAAACTGAACTTCTGGTGTCGTGATCAGAGCAGAGATGTTGGTCATGTGACTCACCGATAATGTCCGCGATGCCGAGGCCGAGCTCGCTGACGGTGGAGTCTGTGGGAAGCTCCGTGTCCTCCCTCAGCAGCAGGAGGCGAGAAGGAGGAACGTGGAGGATGTCGGACAGCTGGGTCACCACATCGCCCAAAGGTGTCGACTGAAAACACGAATCAGCATCATGAGACAAAAACGAGACATCGTCCATTTGATCAGGTACAAACATGAGGCCTTTACTGCAGTACTTTCTTTACAGGACACTTTATACTGCAGCAGAGTGGTATTGGTATTTTTACTGCAGTGGACGATCTGAGTCCGTCCCTTCAGGGACGTCTCTGCAGACGTACCGACAGCACCGGGATCTTGTGGACGTCTGTTCGGCAGCGGATCTTGAGGGGGATCTCCCGGATCAGCGAGCTGTACGAGAGATCCTGACCTCCAGCGTCCGGGTTCAGCTCGATGACGTCGTCTTCGTCTGCGGACGGGAGGTTCTGGCGGCGTCTCGTCCTCCTGTTCTGAGGTTCAGGAGACAGGAGGGAGTTCACCGCCCGGAGCTTTCTGTCGATCTCACTGAGGGACACAAACACACCAGGAGTCAACTGTCCACGTCCACATCCAGCTCAGCTGTTCACCGCGCTCACGCTTCACCTCCCTGCAGCTCCAGCTCCAACCGGCTGCTTACTGACAGTTTCACTGCGTTCAGCGTCGACGCCTGAGTGACACTTCAGCTACTTTCATCTCCAACTCTTTAGCTCACAGTTCAGTGCTCACAAACTGTTTTCAGGGAATAAACTGGAAACAAAAATGTTTTCAACAGTGACACTTGGACCGACTTGAACAGCTCTGACACTTCACATCCTTCAGAGCTTCAGCTTTAACTGACACTTCAGCTGCTTTCAGTGCCTCAACGCCTCCCAACCAGAATTCATTCAGTGTTTCAGGAGGCAGTGAGGCAAATTAAATCAGAAAATTCAAAAATAAAATGGAATAAAATACCAAAAACAAAGAGATAAAAACAACAACACTGCAGATGCAACATGTTGGAAATAAAAGTGTGCATTAGTGAAAACGTGGCCTGAAAGATGTTTGCAGTAGTACTGAGTACTGACAGAGTACACATCATGCCTTCATTTCAAGCATGACACAAAGTGCTTCATAAAACAACCCGCTGAACTGAGCCCAGAATCCAGACTCACCTGATCTTCCGCCTCACCTGTCTGGACTGTTTCTGGACCAGACTGTCTGGAGGTGGAGGAGACGGAGAGCGGATGTCTTCTCTGAAATAAAGGCAGCGAGAAAAGAGAACAAACACGTTCGTGCTTCATGAATCTGAGGAGACCTGAGCCGACTGTTTGAAGGTGAACTGGTCCAACCATCCACTTTCTACACAACGCTCATTTCAGATTCGATGGCTGAATCAGCTCTCTGATCTCGACATGAGCTTCACAACTTACACATCTGTTTTCTTCTTTGTGTCTTCTGGCTCATCTTCCTCAGAGTCACTGAGGAGGACGATGCTTGATGACGGTCGTTGAGGCGCCTGCGGCCACAAAGTCTCGTCTGCACTGTCGTCTGTTCACAGACACAAACATCAGTTCACATCAGAAAAAAATAAATAAACGTCAGCTGAGTTTTTCCCTGATAAAGACGTACCTGAGCTTTTCTTCTCAGTGAATGTCGCTGCCATCGGTTTCAGCTGCAGGCTGCTGCTCACCTGAACACAAAACCACTCAGGTGACTGACAATATAATTAAATAATAAGCTTTAATAAACTTTAATAAAAAAGAGACGTTTTGAGATGTTTCTGTGGCCTCTGACGAGTCCGACTGTGAAAGCAGACTTTTACGAATCAGAGCTGCACAAAAGTCTTCCTCGCTGTTTTGGAGTCAGCCTTTACCTTGTTGGAGTACACGGGCACCGGGATGATCGCCGAGGGGTCGAGGATGCGACGACGTTTGGGTGGCGGCTTCACAGCCTGCACCTCACTGTCAAACACCTGGGGACGAGACAGAGGCTGAGCTGAGCTGCTCTCTGCTCATGGACATCATTTCAATGAGGAACGGAAGGAGCAGTGAGGTGGAAATCAGATGATGATGACCGAATAAAGTGTTGACATGAGACAAGTTTCTGATATCTATTTTTGGGTAAATCATATTAATTGAGTAATAAAAAAAAGTAACCTTTAGAAGAACAGATAAATGAGTCATTAGATGAACTGACTTAACCTCGAAAGAACTGTCTGATTGGTGGATCGTAGAAAATAATAATAAGATGCAGACATCAACAAAGGGCCACGTAGAGAGGGTTTTTGGTCAAAACACTTGCGGCAGGGACGCGGCACGACGCGTCTGCCGCAGCGCCGCACGTCAATTAAAATGAGCTGCAATCCGCGCGCGTCAAACCGCATCTGTTCCCTCCGCTGCCCTCAAACAGGTAAAAACTGCAGAAAACTGTTTAAAGAACGAGACCAATCCGTTTAAAATGATCATAATAACCACTTCACCGTATGAGAGGAACATTAACACACAGACACACACACACACACACACGCGCACGCACGCACGCACACATCCTGCCGTGTCAACGCGTTAAACTCCTCTCAGGAAAGTTAGCATCAGCACTGATCTGCTCACATCCGCCATCACACTAAATCTGCTCATGAAACGTTGAAAGGGGGGCGATAAGGACGCACACTGTGTGCAAACTAAAACTGAAACTCTGGAAACAGTTGATGAAAGCAGCTCCGTTTTCAGGGACCTCAAACTGCTCACAACGCGCAGAAACAGCTCCGTGTTCACAGACACTGGAGTCCGTGTGGACCAGTTCACAAGAGCAGGTCTCAAGAAACCTAAGAGCAGCACCACAAGAGGACAAGAAACCGTGCCGTCCCGAGCTGACCCGTTTTTAACGGCCGGCGCTCGGATTGACGTTAACTGACGTTAAGCTAACGGTAAGCTAACATGAAGCTAAAGTTAACCTCCGCCCGTGCTCAAGCTAGAGTAGTTTATTCGCTGTTGGAGGTTTAATCTGCTTTCTGTGACTTCAAACACAACTGTTTACTCCTCGTATTTTGTAACATCATTCACCCATGAAATAGTTTTTGACCGATAAAAGCAGCTGGTCTGTCAAACACTCACCGCTTCAGCCATGTTTCATTTACGCGCCGTACTGCTGCATTCAGGTACTGTGGGATTTAACGCCGCCGTTCAGTAGAGATCTTTTTCTACTGCGCACCGTGAGTCACGAGTGGCGGTTCTGCTGCCTTCAGGTACCGTGGGATATAACAGAGTGACTCATGAGCGCAGTTTCCAATGGGAAAAGTCTAGAAAGCGCACGTTCGTCTCCACACGTCAGGTTGTTGTAGCGAGGGTCAACCTGCACAAGATCCCGGTGAAAATTCAACAAACCTCCCTAAAGAAAAAAGACTGTTCAAGAAAACAAACAAACTGACATGACTGTACTGTAATTTGGTCTGGCTTGAAATACAAAATAAAATCAACAAATATATACTATTTTATGTCATGACTATTGGTCCCCGGGGGTGAATTTAGCTTCCCAGTATATCCATCCATCCATCCATCCATCCATCCATCCATCCATCCATCCATCCATCCATCCATCCATCCATCCATCCATTTTCTATACCGGCTATCCCTTTCGGGGTTGCGGGGGGGCTGGAGGCTACTGTCAAGGGGCTGTCAAGGGGCGAGAGGCTGGGTACACCCCTCAACAATCAACACCCAGTTGATCGCAGGGCGACATACAGAGATCCCCTCTGAGCTTCAACTTTGACCTCGGTACCTCCAGGAGCAGCTGATCAGCCGACCTGAGGCACCGAGCAGGAGCGTAAAGATGAAGCAGCTCAGAGAGGTAAGGCGGGGCGAGACCATTTAAAGATTAAAAAACAAATAAAAGAATCTTAAAGTGAACTCTAAAATGCACAGGCAGCCAGTGGAGGGAGGCCAGGACGGCGTTATGTGTTCCCCCTGACGTGGTCCAGTCAGGAGACGAGCAGCAGCGTTCTGGACCAACCGGAGACGTGAGAGGGAAGACTGGCTGACTCCAGAATAAAGGCCGTTACAGTAATCAGCCGAGAAGTAACAAAGGCATGAATCACTGTTTCAAAGTGCTGACTTTGGAGAATAGGCTTCACCTTTGCCAACTGCCTGAGATGGAAGAAGCTTTATTTGACCACTGCACTTATCTGACGTCCAATTTAAAATCACCGTCCATCTTAAAACCCAGGTTTGAGACTGTTGGCTTCACATATAGAGCCAAGGGGCCCAAATCAACAGGGGGGGTTTCACGGGGGCCACTGGGTCCAAACATCAACACCTCCATTTTATTTTCATTAAAATTTAAAAAGTTCAGGGCCATCCAGGCTTTGATGTCGTCAAGACATAACAGAAGCATGTTTTTTCTTCAGTGGCACATATATCTGACTGTCATCAGCATAGCAGCCATGTTTTCTCAGGATGGAACCCAGAGGAAGTAAATACAATGAAAAGAGCAGGGGGCCTAAAACTGAGCCCTGTGGAACCCCATACAGGAGAGCAGCAGAGGAAGATTCAGAACCAGCAGTGTTCACACACATCTGTCTGCCAGATATGACTTAAACCATTCCAGTGCACTACCACAGATGCCCACTAGATGCTGCAGCCGAGATACTAAAATATTGTGGTCCACTGTGTCAAAGGCAGCAGTTAGGTCCAGCAAGACAAGAATCACACAGTCACCTGAATCACTAGCCTGGAGGATGTCATTGAAGACCCTGAGTACCCTGATTCTGTGCTATGTAGAGCTTTAAAACCAGACTGGAAGACCTCAAGAATATCATGTTCATCCAGAAAACACTTCAGCTGAGCGTAGACAAGCTTTCTCTAGGATTTTTGAAATAAAAGGCAGCTTGGAGATGGGCCTGAAATTAGCCACTATCGCAGGGTCAAGACCAGGTTTCTTCAGCAGGGGTTGCACTACTGCGTGTTTAAAACTTCTGGGGACAACACCAGAAGACAAGCTGCTGTTAATAATGGTAAGGACCAACTGCCCTATACTGGGGAAAACCTCTTTAAAGAAATGAGGAGGGACAGCATCGTGAGGGGAGCCTGATGGCTTAATATGGCTGACCAGATCCTCTAAATATGACAGAGTCACAGGTTCAAACTTATCAAACACAGCCGGGCAGGGAACAGACACAGAGGGGTCAGATGCAGGAGCTGAGATGAGAGCCCTTGTGCTAACAACTTTATCAATGAAAAAGTGCAGGAAGTTATTGCACAGTTCAGGGGATGCTTCAATACCAACAGACTGTGGGGCATTTAAAACAGAGTCGATGGTTTTGAATAACACATGTGGGTTATGGCGATTGCACACAATGATGTCTGACAGGTGTTCTGTTTTGGTCTCTTTGACAATGTTCTGGTACTGGCGCCAGCAGTCCTTTAAGATTTGAAGTGAGACCCGCAGCTTGTCCTTCTTCCACCTGCGTTCAGCTTTACGGCACTCCCATCTAGCTGCACCAGTCCTGTCATTTAACCAAGGCTCAGGTTTAGCTTTAGGCTGCCTAGTTTTTAATGGAGGCACAGAGTCCAGAATGGCTTTACAGGAGGAGTGAAACCAAGAGCTGAGCTCCTCTGTATCAGGGGGAGTCGAGTCAGAGGGAACACAGAGCTGGTCAAAAGCAGTGTACTCACACCGAAGGGCAATTTAGAGTCACCAATTAACCTAATGAGCATGTTTTTGGTCTGTGAGATTAAGCTGGAGTGAGCAAGAACCCACACATGCAAACTTCACACAGAAAGGCCCGACCCGGGAATCGAACCGGCGACCTTCTTGCAGCGAGGCACACACACCGTGCTGCGCCACGGTGCAGCCCTTCCCAGTATATACTGTCATTAAAACGATCTCCATTTTTACCAGCTGATGAACACATGAATGCATCAATAACTGCTCGTGTTTGTAATGTTTGAATGCAGAACAATCTGTGTTTTCACAGAAATCTCACACGAAAGTGAATCTAATCTCATAACGTGGCTGATTCCAGTGCTGAAGCTGTAAAAGTGCCCAGAGAAGAAGAGACAATCAGCGTTTTTCAGTCTGGTCTTTAGTTTCACACAACAGTCATGAACACTTGACATGTAAAATAAGCAGAATACTCGGACAGCAGCTCTCTGCTGCTCCAGCTCAGCTGCTGTGTTCCAGGTCAACGCTGCATATCTACAGTACACTGAGGTGTTCATGGAGCCGTGTCACCTCAGACGTGAGCAGCTCCTGTCTGATGCATTGTGGGACAGTACGCATCATCAGCTCACTCAAAAAGACGTCTGCTCAGGGACGTCGATGATGGATCAATACAAACGGTGAACTCGCTCCAAATGCTCTGAAACACAAACCCGACAGCCTCGTTCGACTTCGACAAATGTTTCTGAACATATTTTCATACAAAAATGGAAATCAGCGTCTTTTCAAATAAAAATCTCCCAAACAGGCTTCTTCTCTGTCCGTGTGATCCTAAAATGCCGCCGTCAGTCACTTCTTCTTGTTCTCTTTGCAGGCGACCACGTATCTCTGAGCCACGTTCAGCGGCGGCGAGTAGCCGTCAGCGTACGACGTGTCCTCGAACAGCACCGAGTAGTCGTCCTGCGGCTGCAAACAAACACAAGCTGAGGTTAGTTTGGAGGAAACGGTGACGAGGAACAGCTCGACTGTGCCGGTCACTGCATAAATGTCGGACAAACCAAGATGGCGCTGCCCGGCGGAGCCATGTGTTCTGTCCACCGCGGTGACAGAAACACACTTCCTGTCTGACTGAACGATGGTCACACTCAGTGATTAGAAACCTCGTTAGCGTTCGTCGAGTGCACGTCACCTCGTCTCATTTGACCTTTTGCATCAGAGACCTGTGACGTCACAGCAGATGCCATCACGTGTCAGCGAGTGCTGAGCGCCTCACCCTGTGCGGCGGCGTGTGGATCAGGGCCCGGTAGAAGCAGGTGGTCTGGGGGTAGAGGGCCAGCACCAGCTGGTCCTTGCTGAACAGGGCCTCGGGGTCCGTCTCTGGGTTGGCCTTCCACTGAGGCAGAGGGATGATTCGCCGCCTGCTCAGAGTGTGTCTCCTGATAACGCACACAGACACACACAAACACACACTTTACTGACACGTGTGGGCGACCAGGTCTGGAGAAGCTTCAGAGACGACGGAGGTGGGAGCTTGAAGACAGAGAAGAAGACGTGCTGGTGGGAGACATGAAGCGGCTGAAGGAAACTCACTCTTTGCCTTCTTCGTCGATGTCGTCCACTTCATACCTGGAGGGAGACATGAGGACACGTCAGTGTGTTGGACAACTCTGACGTGACTTCCTGCTCGCGTGCTGAGATTTGGACTCACTTGTTGGTGGAGTGGTTGTAGCTGACCACCTCGGCCAGGATCCACTGCTCGTCTCCGTCCACGGCCTTCACCCTCGCTGCCACCTTGTCGCCCTGTTTGGCCACGTAGTCGCTGCTGGCCGGAGTCGCCCCGCAGAGAGGCGGCGGGCTGAGGGTTCGCACAGAGACGATGTTCAGTCAGTGTTTCTGCTTCGGACGAGCGGCTCACAGTTTAGTGACGTGTGCAGAGCAGCGTCTCTAAAAATATCTCCATCCTTCTTAAAGACTGAAATAAAACACTTTTAACCACCAGAAACTTTTCACAAGCCGAGAAACAACACGTTCAGTGAGATCAACAGCTAAAAGTGAGGGCCTGAGGGATGACAAGACGCTGATGTTATCTGTGTTTTAATGAGACAAACTGACGTTACGACTCGTTACAGTCTGTAACCCCTTCAGCTGTTCTCGCCTCACACTGACGACGCAGCGATCATCTTTCATCTCAATGCATTTCACTCGGGTCGTGACATCAATCTGCGTCGTAACATCTGAAGTTATAAGCCCGTTCCTCGCAGCAGCGTCTCCTGTCTCCAGGTACCTTTCTCCCGGCTTGCCGATCCACAGAGGAAGCGTCATGGCCGACTGCTGGAGGAGCGTCATCAGGACGCCTCGCCTCATCGTCTTCCTGGGAGGGTCGCTGTCGCTGTAAACTCCCGCCATCTTAGCAGCTGCAAAAAAAAGAGAAAAACTCAAACGTGAATCTGTTCATGACGTTAAAAACAGCAGCTGCAGATCTTGAAAGCTTTGGTTGGATTTTTTCAGCTCCTCTCTTCGTCACTCACATACCGATTCTCCTCTCCTCCAACAGAGACTTGATCTCTGCAATCTTATCGAGAGCGTGACGAAGAATACTGAGGAAGAAAAGGAAGTGAGTGAGCAAAGAGCATCGCGAGGTTTAACTCTGCAGACAGAGCTGATCTGAGGAGAAGGAACATGTGGAAACTGAGAATTTGAATGTGATGTTTCAGCGTTCAGGAGGCGCCAGAGGACAAACCTTTTGCCAGTTAAATGAAACCAGTTGTCCTTTCATGGCTCCATTAAGTTGGGACCTTATTCAGTTTGTGGCTACTCACCTGCACTCGGCCTCAGCGTCTGCTTTGGCTGTGGTGTACAGACCCCTCAGCTTGGTCCGGTAGTACGGGGAAGCTGAAGGAGACAAGGAACGAGAAGAGAGATTTGAGTGAATCCGGACTGACAGAACAGCAGCGTTTGAAAATGTGAAGACAGTGAGGGCTGTCTGTCTTCCTCAGAGTCCACAGTGTGTGACTGACTTTTGTTCTCCGTCTGCATCCTCTCATGTGTCTTCTGAATGTTGAGCAGATTATGTTCACTGCGGGACCTCTCCTCCTGAGAAGACACACATGGGGATTATTTAGATTTGGTTAAGGTGAAGCGACTGACTGAGCGTTACAATGACCACGCTGACGCGGTGTCGCGGTGGAACACCTGTTACCTCACCTGGGTCTGTTTGATGAGCTGGTGAAGCTCTGTGAGCAGCTCGGCAATCTTGGTATCAGCTGACATGTCCCCACCTTCAAGGTTTTGGCATTCAGAGTCTTGTTAGAACAGCGTCACAGACAAAACCCCATGTAAAAGAAACTAACTGTAGTCATTTTACAGGTATGAGGCAAAGCTAGAACAATGACCAGAAGCAGTGGGACGAGAACAAATTGTGCTATATATTTTAATAATGTATTATATCACAGATTTGACGAAAACCGAATAGAAAAGTGGATCCTACCGGTTTTTACTGACAGCTCACTACGTTTCTATCTCTCGTGAGTAACGAGGCATCTCTGAATTGACGGATTTCTGAATGGAGTTTGGTGTAAACGTTGTGATGTGAAAAGATGGCTCGTCCTGAAGCTACAGCGACTACATCATCTTGAGTTTAGACGGCGAAAAATGCACAACTAGTGTCAAAGAGGCTGGATAAAATGATGATGTTACCTTAATTAATGGAAATTAAATGTTCTCGTTAACATTACAGCTCCTGAAGAGCTCACCTTATTTGACTGGGTTAGCCGTCGTTTGTGTCGCTAACATTAGCCAGAGTGCTAACTAAGCGGTGAGATTTGTGCTCGTGCGACAAAAACACTCCGCTAGCTGAGTTCATTTCCACTCTGATAACAAAGAACACGCGATATATTTTATCTTTTCGCAACGCAACATGCACCGTTACTTACTGTGTTAGCTTTTCTGTTTATTTATTGCCGACTTGCTAACCACACAAATTAGCGTCTTCTTCTTCGTTGGTGTTACTGGCAGTTAAATCAGGCAGAGTTACACACCGCCACCAGCTGGACGGAGGGTGTACTGCAGGTCTGCAGAAAATGTGAATACCGTTACAGCAGTTGTCGAAAGTAATTGATTACTTTTGTGCTTTTGCAGGACTTTTACTTACCTGTAATAGAGTATTTGTACACAGTGGAAGCCTGTTAGTAATTTTACTTCAAAGATGTGAATACTTCTGCCACCTCTGAGTAACCGTTAGCTTTTCATGTTAACCCTGAAAGTCTTCATCAAAAAGAAATGTCATTGTGACATTTTGGTTCAGTACTTTGTTTGAAGTTGGGAAAATGTAATTTGATTAAAAAGCAGAGCAGAACTACTTCTTTCACTCATGTAAAGGATGTGAATACTCCCTCATGGCTTTGTTGGATCATGTCTATCAAGTGTCTGTAAAGTCTGATCTGAAGTCAGTTTGGAGGTCTTTACAGTGAACGTACAGCGTCACATTGTTGCCCTGCTTGTTTACCAGTTTTAGACCACAGTCCATGTCATACCAGTCCTCCTGAACAACACAGATTAGCTTGTTGACTGAAGAGAAAGTCAAAGCTTTCAGATTACATTCCCGCTCATTCACCTGTTTGACGGCCTCAGGTGGAATCTACAGGTCAGAAGAAAGACAGAAAACTGTCTCAAAGCCTGTTTTTGTTCTCACTGTTGTATTTGTCATGTCTTTTGTGCTCTTCACAGATCTGCTGATGGCACTTTGGCCTGTGTCTGACTTCATGTACACACTGTACAAACCGTCTGCAGATAAACATCCTGTCAATGAACGATTAATGTGTCAGAACGAGGCCGCTGTGTTTATGAATCAGTGTCGTTAGAAATGTGAGCTAATCACAGTTGTAATGATCACACCTTCAGATAACCTGAGCTGTTCGCTGCTTTCCAAACGTCTGGACGTTCAGCGGGAGCGGTGACTTCAGTCCCACGTACATGATTTAACACGTCTGAGCCGACCCAGAATAAAACCTGCTCTTAACCATTAAGCTGCTGGTACCAAAACACTGGGCTGAAACACCAGCGTGGGCTGACTGAGGCTGAAAGTGAAATAAAGATGAAACACAGAGCAGACTGTGATCCACGAGGCTCGAACGACCTCTTTAAAAGGAGGTCAAAGACATGTTTGTTGTTGTCCCTCGGTGAAAATCAGGCCATAAAGCTGACACGGTGATGGAGGACATCTTATCTGTGACCTGGTTTACACGCTGTGTGTACTCTGGCTGTGCAGAGCCTGAGGGGAGTGTGTGCTCATGCCTGCAGACAGAGCTGAGGGCACACTCTGACACCAAGTCAATATTTACTGAGTCCTGGCCAGACGAGGAGGACGAGACCAAAACTCAGCAGCCGAGGAGCTGAGAGGAAGGCCTCCCGCCTGAGGGGAGGGGGCAGCGGGAGGGAGCCCCCCCCCCGGCTGTGCGAGGAGTTACAGACATGTGACCGCAGCAGGATGTTTGTCCTCCTCGCTCGGTCACGTCGCCCTCGTCAGGAAACTTTCAGCTGTTTGCAGGAGAAAGTGAGAAACAGCTGCTGTCAGTCTGCAGGAAGTGACCTGTGACCCTTCAAAATAAAGCCACGACGGCACTTTTCACTCAATCATGCATAAAGTAACCAGTGAAGAGCAGCTTGAGCCGCTCTGAGAGCTGCAGGTGTGACGTGCACCTGAGCTCCTCTTCCAGTGTTTTTCCACTGAGCTCCTCAGCTCTCACGGTAACATCTGAAGAGTATTTCAGCAGCGATGAAGGACGTTATGGTCTGTAATTACAGCATGATGACGTGAGGATGAGGAGGCTTCAGAGCGGGAGGCCATCTTCCCTCAGCTGTCATGAACAGTGTTTGTTTCCAGCTGCACCAGGCAACTCGTGAGGCTAAAAACAGACTGAATCATGGGATTTCTGTTTGATCTGACTCATCACAGGATGAATGTGTCGATGAGTGTGAACCGAACTCACTTCCTCCTCTAAACCTGTCAGATGAGTCGTGTCGAGGAGGTGAAAACATCCAGCGCGGCACAGGAATCCATTTATTTCACCAGATTCAGATTTCACTGTGAAAAATCTGACGACACACGTTGATGTTTCACACGTTTCACTCAGAGAGGAGACAAAAGAAACTGTCTTCCTCAATCATCTGACGACCCCTCGGACTGACCTGCTGACCCTCTGGAGGGGCCCGACCCCGAGGTTAGAAACCAGCTCACAGTACATGAAGTATTTAAAGTACCTCCACCTGCAGCAGCTCCACCTGCAGCAGCTCCACCTGCAGCAGCTCCACCTGCAGCAGCTCCAGCAGTAACACACTGCTCTGACACTGAAGCTTCAGTCTGAACAAAGTGATGAAGACACAGAATCAGAGATCAGACACAGGAGACACTTTACTGCACACACAGTACTTTTACTGCATGAAGCTGACTGTACTGCTGTACTTTTACTGCATGAAGCTGACCGTACTGCTGTACTTTTACTGCATGAAGCTGACCGTACTGCTGTACTTTTACTGCATGAAGCTGACCGTACTGCTGTACTTTTACTGCATGAAGCTGACCGTACTGCTGTACTTTTATTTAATTGACGCTGGAAGTTATTTTTTCTTTTGCTCTCTGATAAGTTCAGTCCAAAGTTAGTTTAACATGGAGGTAGACAATGATAAGACAACTGAGATAACCACACACACACACACACACACACACACACACACACACACACACACACACTCTCTCTCGGGTCAGTGAATCAGGTCAGGGCTGTGTGAGCGTTGCAGCTGCAGCCTGCTGAGCAGGATGAAGGTCACCCGGACGTTCAGTCAAACACAAACTTCATCCTCACACAACAAGACAACAACAACACGGGCTGTTTGTTTCCTTCAATCTGTTCACGGAAGACAAACAACAACGAGAGCTCGGCTGTGTGTCTGCCTGTGTGTGCGTCACAAATGTTTAAAGTGTGTTCAGCCTGCAGCTTTAAGGACATTTTAGAAAATGATGCAATGTTTGTGCAGCAGGAGTGTGTGTGTGTGTGTGTGTGTGTGTCTGCGTGCAGGAGGAGGCGTGTGCGCGCGCGCGCAGGAGGAGGAGCTGGGTGTCTCCGTTATAAAAGCAGACAGAAGCTTCAGGAGAACATCTTGCCCTTGTTTTTGGCTACCTGTCCAGGTGCGTCCGTCTGCCTGAAGACTCTCTGACTTTCGGCTCTTTTTGAATCTTTACAAACTTTATTTCTTGAAGCAAATCTCGTTCAAACAAAATGAGCCACGTCGACGTGAAAAACCTGAAGCCCACCAGCTTTGAAGACGAGTACTACGACGATTATGAGTACTACAACTTAACCGATAAGTACACAGGTGAGATAACGTCGCTCTCAACCAGCTGTGTCTCACCTGAAACCAGGTCAGGATCACTTTTCTGGCGTTTGTTGAAATTAAACTTCCGTGTTTCCTCCACAGAGGGCTCAGCCCGTAAAGGCAGAACAAAGAAGGAGGCCAGCGACAACACCAACAGACACAACCCCGCCGGGCACGAGCGCAAAATCGTGGAGAAACTGCGAAACAGCGAGAAGAAAGCGAAGGAGTGAATTGTGAGGTGAGCTGAATCTGACCTGGAGTCAGTGCCAAAGCTTTGTGTATGTCCGTGGAAACCTGCTGTGGTCTTAGCCGGTACATTCCTGAAACCTTTAATGGCTTCTGTCCTTGAACAGAATAAGTGGATTCTATGTGAATGAGGTCTGACACCTTCAAACTGCAGGTCTGCTCGAAAATCTGATTCTTGACTCACCGACTTCACCTCCTCCTTTAAGAGTCTGTGCCTTTACTGGTACGTGGCTGGTTGTGACTCAAAAAAGGTGATTTTGTGTTAAAGAAATGTCTGTTTTTGTTAATGTTCATAAAATCCTGCGCCGAATCCCAGAGTTCCTGTTTTCTTTGTGACGGTCAAGTCGCTGAAGTTCATCTTCGCTTCGTGCTTTCACAAATTCACAGAAACTAAAAATTGTATTCTTTCTTTATGACGTCTGATAAGGAGTGTTAAGTTTGACTTAAAAAAAAACAAACAAACTCTCCAAGTTGAGCTTTCCCTTAAAGAATCTCTTTCTGTAATTTGTCAGTGACCATTGTAGCAGTGAAGTTGTTGATTCATGTGATCTACTCTGTGATTTCACGTTTAGGTTACTTTGATTTGTCATTGGTGGATGTTCAGTGCTGAGGGTCTATTCTTAGATATGGCAGCCTTGACTCAAAAGCCATTTTTGCACTGAAAGGAAAGTTAACTCTTTGTTCACCAGCTGCTGAACGTGACGGTGACTGTCTGACCTGGGATCAGTGGTTACTGACTCATGCAGTGTGTGCTGTGATCTCATGGATCACTGCATGCTTTAAATCAGCCTGTAGGCAGATTTTCAGAAGCTGCTGAGAGGCCTGGTTTTCTCCACAGCACGCTGAGCTCATTCACGGCTTCTCTCGTGGACTCAAACTGCATTCGTTCAGCAGACTCTGTGAACAGCGGCGTGTTTTTACTGAACCAGAACCTGATTTTTCAAACGCAGGGCGACTCGGACAGCTTATCCTGGAAACCGACCACGGCCTCCTTGGCGACAGATCGAGACGTAGAGACGGCAGGAGCGTCCTGAGCTCCGACGGCGAGGTTTGACCTGGGCGTGAGGACGGCCCGCTGATCCAGATGATCCAGATGTTCCAGCTGCAGCTTCGGCGGTCACCTGGCTGAGCGGCGGCAGACTGAGGCTCCTCCGCCTGCAGGCTGAACCCGGGTCCCGCTCAGACCACGACGGAGCACATGTGAATGTGGTGGTGGCAGATGGGTGATTTTGGTGTGTTTACGAGTTCTTGATGGATTTTTTAAAGCAGTTTTACTATTAAAGCTCTTTGTTTCAATGACGCTGTTGTTCTTCTCTCAAAGGCCTTTTTTCTCTGAACGTGATGAAAAACACTCAGTCATAAAGCAGCGATCAGTCAGACCAGACCGGATATTAACCCTCAGAACAAACTCAACTCTCAACTCAACTCAACTTTATTTATAAAGCACTTAAAAAAACAACCACAGCTGTGACAAAGTGCTGCACATAGGAACATAAATAAATAGATAAAATGAATAAACCTAAAATATAAGACAAACAATAAAAACAATAGACACAATAAAACAGGAGCAAGGTCTCAAGCCTGGTCGAAAGCCAAGGAATAAAAATGTGTTTTAAGACGAGTTTTAAAAATGGACAATGAGGGGGCCTGTCTGATGCACAAAGGCAGGTCGTTCCATAATCTTGGGGCAGCGACAGAAAAGGCACGATCCCCTCTGAGCTTCAACTTTGACCTCGGTACCTCCAGGAGCAGCTGATCAGCCGACCTGAGGCACCGAGCAGGAGCGTAAAGATGAAGCAGCTCAGAGAGGTAAGGCGGGGCGAGACCATTTAAAGATTAAAAAACGAATAAAAGAATCTTAAAGTGAACTCTAAAATGCACAGGCAGCCAGTGGAGGGAGGCCAGGACGGCGTTATGTGTTCCCCCTGACGTGGTCCAGTCAGGAGACGAGCAGCAGCGTTCTGGACCAACCGGAGACGTGAGAGGGAAGACTGGCTGACTCCAGAATAAAGGCCGTTACAGTAATCCAGCCGAGAAGTATCAAAGGCATGAATCACTGTTTCAAAGTGCTGACTTTGGAGAATAGGCTTCACCTTTGCCAACTGCCTGAGATGGAAGAAGCTCGATTTGACCACTGCACTTATCTGACGTCCAATTTAAAATCACCGTCCATCTTAAAACCCAGGTTTGAGACTGTTGGCTTCACATATAGAGCCAAGGGGCCCAAATCAACAGGGGGGGTTTCACGGGGGCCACTGGGTCCAAACATCAACACCTCCGTTTTATTTTCATTAAAATTTAAAAAGTTCAGGGCCATCCAGGCTTTGATGTCGTCAAAGCCAAATCACAATGTGAGCATGGCGGTATGAGTGTGGAAGGTTCAGCATCACATTGATCTGTTCTCTGATCAGATAATTCCTGATTAAAACCACAATCTGGTCGACTTTGGACCTTTTAGGCTGCCGTACTACTCGGGCTGAGTACATGTTGAACTTCTGGTCCCTTTTAGAGATCTGTCTCAACATTTTTGTCTTTTGACCCTTAAAATCAAAGTTTTCTCTGTGTGGAAACCAGTTTGACCAGAGCTGTTTTATTTTTATGTGTCTGAAGGTGTAATGCTAACATTAGCTGCTAACCATGAAAATGCTAACAGGCTGATGTTTAGCAGCTACGATTCTAATAACACCCACCATTTTAGTTTAACATGTTAGCATGTTAGCATGGGCTAATGAGCAGTAAACTCAAACTCAGAGGATCACCAAAGCTCTTCTAATTCATCCTGAGAGGATCACGAACATCTGAACCACATTCAGACTCAGACTTTACTGTATTGATCCCCATCAACCAGCAGCTGTTGAGACCTTTCAGTCTGGATCGATCATCGCCGTCCTGCGGCTAACTGGTGGCTAACTGCTGCTAAGTGTTGTACTACTTCCTGTCTTGTGACGCCTCAGATTCTGAATCCTGTTTCAGTGTTTAACACTCATTGAACTCATCATGAAGCGTTCAGTGTTCAGACTAAGGTCATTACCAGACAGGTTTTTACTCAAATAAAAAAAATCTCATTATATTATTTTGTTTCATATTGTTTCATGAAGCTGTGATCCACCAAACATTGATGTGTTGGACATTCGATGGTCTGATTGGACCTCTTTGGGCCTTGAACACTGACTGAAATGAAAGCATGTCAAACTTTTAGTGTCAAAAGTTTCAGAAGCAGATTCGTGCTTTTATTTTGATCTGATTGTTATTTTTTTATTTGGTCCTGATTAAAGTAATGTGGGAGGAAACCTGAGCACCAGGAGAAAACCCACACACATGGAAACAAGGTGGAGGTGTTTCTGGGTTGATGCTGTCCTGTTTTTTTCGGGGGGAGGGGGTTGATGGGGGGGGTGCTGGGGGGAGAATGATGGAGGAGCTGATGGCAACAGCGGGGAGGGTGGAGGGAAGAAGGGGGGTGATGGCGGAGGATGAGGGAGCAGCCGTTATTCGACCTGAATGGAACAACCAGCAGCCTCCTCTTCCTCGCTGTCGCTGTTACGCGACTTCTTCTTCCTCTGCCACCAGCTCTTACGAGCCTCCTTCTTCTCCTCCTTCTGCTTCTTCTTCTCCTCCTTCTGGTGTCCTTCGCTTCCCGTACTGTCCTCCGCTCGCTGTCTGGTCTTGAAGACTTTGAGAAACCTGAAGCGTCCCTTCTCCTTCTCCTTCTCCTTCTCCTTCTCCTTCTCCTTCTCCTTCAGGCAGAGGTCTTGCAGGTCCTTCATCTCGTCCTCCATCTCTTTGAATTTCGTCTCCCAGCCTTGTTGCTTTGCGGCCAGCTCCTCTCTGAACTTCTCCTGCAGATGGTTGTGTTTGGTCTGCCAAGCGTTGTGGCTCTGGATAAGTTCAGTCTTGACTGTCCACAGCTCGCTGGTGGCCTCGCTGAACCAGAGAGAAAGCCTTTCCTTCTCTTCCTTGTGGTCCACTTCCATTTTGTCCTTCTCGTCCTTCCCTGTGTCTTTGGTCTCCTTGACCGTCGGCCTTTTCTTTTTGGCCGCCTTTTTGGCTCCGCTCCTCAGCCACTTGTTTCGTGACACGAGGGCCCTCCTCTTGGTGTTGGCTTCCAGACAGAGCTCCTCCAGACGCTTCTTTTCTCCTTCCAGCTGCTTGACTCTGGTCTCCCAGCTCTGGTCTTTCTCTGCCAGCTCTTTATTTTCTTCTTCCAGCTGCTTGACTCTGGTCTCCCAGCTCTGGTCTTTGAAGACCAGCTCCTCTCTGAACTTCTCCTGCAGATCGTTGTATTTGGTCTGCCGCGCTTTGTCGCTCTGGAGAAATTCAGCTCTGATGCTGGACAGGTTGTCCATCGCCTCCTTGAGCCTGAGAGAGAGAGAGTCTCTGTCCTCCTTGAGAGCCTGGTTCTCCTTGTCTCTCAGGTGGAGCTCGTGCTCCACCCGGTTCACCGTCATCTGCAGTTCGTTCTGCAGCATGGCGCTCTTCTGGCTCTCCAGCTTCAACTTCAACTTCAGCAGCTCGGTGCTTTGGTCTGGGACGTTGTCCACCTGCTGTGTCTGGGACTGGAGACGTTTGTTGAGGGAACAGATCTGAGACTCGTAGTCTGCGATGGTGTCGTAGTTCTTCTGGTGTTCAGCTTTGAACTCCCTCTCTCTGAGCTCCAGAAGTCCTTCCAGTCTGCTTACTCTCAGTTTGAGGTCGTGCACCCTGTGGCAGAGCATCTGTCTCTCGCCCGTCCATGCAGCCTTTTCCTGCGTCTGCGGGAAAGGGTTGTTTTTCAGCTCATGGTTGGCGCGCTGGGACATGTGAGGTTTGCGCTGGTGACGGCTGTTTCCTGGGTTTCTTTGGGCCATTGAACAGTCTGTTGTGGATGTTGCTGGTCTGTACTGGTCTGTTGAGAATGGTACTGGTCTGTACTGGTCTGCTGTAGATGGTGCTGGTCTGTTGTAGACGGTGCTGGTCTGTACTGGTCTGCTGTAGATGGTGCTGGTCTGTTGTAGACTGTAGCTGTCCTTGTAGATCTCTGTAGTGAATCGTACGTGACTGTGATACACAACACAATAATGCCAATGTCTCTCAGTGGATCTGATGAACTGAGTGGAGAACAGTCAGACAGCTCATTTATAGAATCCCTCATCAAAGCACAGAGGTTCCATTCTGTTGGCTTTGATCTTTAAAGGCAACTTTGAAAAAAAACAAACAGCTTTTTTCTTTTATTTTAAACATCTTTATTGACACCAATGTTTGTTTGCTTTTTTTAAATATCTTGATTAAAAATATAATTTTTTTTTTTTCAAATATCTTTACATGTTTTTAATTATTTACACTCCAACATGAAGCATGAACAAAGTGCTCTGTATAAAGAATGTTATCAACTGAAAACTACGGTGGCCCTGAGGGTCAAAACGCAGCATTTCAGATTCCAGAAAAGGAGGGACAGCGCTTGTTTGTGATTGGACAGAAGTCTCGTCTCTGTCTGTTTCAGTGTTTTACACTTGAACTCATCATGAGGCGTTCAGGTTCAGACTAACACAAAGCTTCTTTCAGACCTCTGCTCTGACCGTCAGCTCAAAGTGTGCAGATGTGTGACAGATGTTGCTCCTGTGAAGAAGAACCGTCGGCACCTTTTCTCCCGTCTGACTGGTTCCTCCTGCAGCTGCAGGCTGTGAAGTCTGGATCCACCAGCAGGAGGCAGCAGCGCTCAGAGGACATCAGGATGAGATCAGACAGCTGCTTCATCCTGAACGTCTGCAGATAAAAGACAAACTGCAGAAACTTCATTAACTGAGAGGACTGTCGGGGTCCACCACGCAAAGACTCAGGGGCACATCAGTGAGCGCCACTGTTCCTTCATCTCCATGAACACACACACACACACACACACACACACACACACACACACACACACACACACACACACACACACACACACACACACACACACACACACACACACACACACACACACACACTACAGCATCACGTGGATTCATCCGCTGCTGAAAATAGTCCCCACAGATGCTCTATTTCCTCCAGTTTCCTTTAGGGAATTCTTATCTGAACAGGTGTCTCAGAGACTGAGCAGGTGTTTAATGAAGTGCTGCCCTCTGGTGGTGACAGCAGAAACTACACAGCTCATCTCTGACGGCTCAGTGAAGCTCCAGCAGAGGAATCAAAGCGCTGCTCGCTGTTGTGTCATCCTGCCGGACACAAACAGCACAAACAGCAGGAATAAACAGAGACGACGTTGGACCTGAAAATTTCTGTCAGGAGAGTTTCAGCAGAAAAGTGGAGAAGAGGAGTGAAGGTTAAACACTGTGTGGAGGTTTGTCTCACTTTTTCTGACGCCTGGTGTCAAACAGGCCAGCGTCTTCGCCCGTCACCGTCCTCCCTCGTCCGTCTTCAGCGTGATGATCATCATGAGGACGCTGTGGCTGCCGGGCAGGTTCGATCCAGCCAGCTCCGCTTTATCAGCGTCGAACGTTTCCAGCTGAACGTCGACGCAGCTCAGCTCCCACCTGTGCAGCAGAGCTTCGATCGACCAATCAGCACTGAAACACAGAGAGGAGGAAGAGGAGGGTTCGGGCTGAAGCCAGAGGTCACATGACAGCCGTCGAGCGGTTCAGTCCAGTGGCGGGCCAGTTAAAACGTGTTGATGTGTCAGTCATACTGAACCTCCTCTCCTGGTACGTCGTCCAGAACTGAGCTCGGGGGTTTTTCCTCAGAAGAAAAGCAACAGTCACCAGGACGTCCTCAAAATCTGAAACAGGGTCAAAGGTTCAAACGCTCATTTTGACTCCTGTACGACATGGCCAAAAGTATGTGGACGCATTTTGTCTGCGTGTGTGTTTGCATAACGAGTGCATCTTGAGGTGAGTCGGGCCTGTAACAATGATGCAACAACCATCATTACCATCCTCATCCTCATGAAGAGCCTCCTCTCGGCTGGTTTCAGTCTGTCCTCCGCCTGCTGCAGAGCGTCCCTGAGGTCCAGCACTGATTCTGGGTGATCAGGTTTGGACATCCATTGGGACGTCCACATACTTTTGGCCATGTGCAGTTTGTCAGGCCCGTACATCAAATGTTAGCAGTGTTGTTCTGTAGGAACCGACCTTGCGGCTCGTAGAAAACATCTGAGCCCAGGATGACGTCCAGCTCAGGAAGCAGAGCGAGGTCCGGGGAGACCTCCCCCCAGGTGAGACCCAGCGTCACCACATCACGGAGGCCGTTAGCTTCACAGCTGCGTCTGCAGTTCTCCAGACACAGCGGCGTCTTCGCGCTGTCTGACAGGATCACCTGTGCGCCGCACCTCGCCGCCACCACACCTGGCAGACTCACACCTGCACCGAGCTGCGGAGAGACACGTCACAACGTCCACAACTGTCCAACAAGACAAGTCTGTCCTAGAAGTCAAGTGTGCTTCCTCTCACCTCCAGCACTGTCTTGTGTCTCAGCTCTTGTCTTCGTGTCCACAGATACTGAGCCAGCACCACGGCGCAGGGCCACACATACATCCCATACTGAGGGTCCAGGACCTGAAGGTCAGACTGCAGGTGAGTCACAGCACAGCGACAGATGCAAACATTTCACATCACACATGTACCAGATCAGTTCAACACATTTTTAACTGTTAGAGTCTCCTAAAGATCTACAGCATCTACATCCTCCACCAGGCAGCACATTTCCATCAATCTGGACTTTCTGAGTCGGTTTTGTGGCTCCAAACTGGAATCTGACTGGTGGACGAGTGGAGGGAATCCAGTTCTATTAGTCCACATTTTATTTGAACATTTGTTCTGGATGTTTGCCGAATTACAGAGAGGAGTCTCACCTGTCCAGGTAACTGTTCTCGTTGTTTTAGCGCGTACAAATCACGCGTTTACATTCATTCATTTAACCTCTTCACCACAGGCTAATGATTAGGGGACCAGTTATCTGTGTCCTTGAACACATCTCAGAGTACTGGATGATGCCGAACTGAGGGAAGGACTCTCACGTATCGTTCAAAGCCTCGACACGTTCCTCTAACGGAACATTTATATTCACATTACCTTAAAATCACATTTCACATTGATTCAACACAAACGACACGAAGACCGCGAGTCCACAAGCTGACGTCAGTTTCCTGTAAACTGCTGTAGCTGTAGTTTAATACTGAAGCCAGTTAGAAAGTCAAACTGACCTCAGGTATGGACACACAAAGCGACTCGTGTGGGGTTTTCGTGCTTTCTTCAAACGTGAAAACTTTAACTACGCTAGCTGCTTCCGGTCCACCGCTGTCCATTGTCCGGATTAATATCCTCTAAAACTACATAATTACATCACCATTTATATCCTGACTCTTTATCTTCTGATTAGAGATTTAATTAGCCAATTGTTTGTATACTTATACTGACATTACGGCACTAGAGCCACGCTGATGTCTACTTCCGCATCGACCGCAACACAACACAAGAAGGTCACTTTAATAGCCAATCAAATCCACGTAAATGCCTGGCGGGAAGGCTCTTTCTGCATTTCATCCAATCAGCGTTTTGCATTTTCCGACGCTGTGGCCAATGAGTTTCTGTTCCAGCTGTGGGGGCGGGGCTATATGATGTCAATCAGTTGCCTGAGTATATTGTGTCGCCTGTCAGCCATCTAGCTAGCTTCTTTTGTTAGCTGGTTATCAAACTATCGAACAGGCAGGTTTTAAAAGACTTATCATATTTGTAGTTATCGATCTGAGGACGTGTTTAACATATTCTCCGATTAGTGGTTTTGTGGTCGAAACAAATAAAGAAGGTGAGACTGTCAGAAGAGCGCAGGTAGCCGGGTATCAGTGCAGGCTAGTGAATGTGTGTCTGTAGTGGCTACAGGTTAGCTCGATAGCTAGCTGAGCAGCGATAACACACGTTTTCTCTTTAAAGCCACCAGGAGGAGGAATGAACCATAAGAGTAAGAAGAGGATTAAAGAGGCGAAACGGAGCGCCAGACCCGAACTGAAGGATTCATTAGACTGGATAAAACACGGCTATCACGAGACTTTCGACCTGTCACACCTCACCGTAAAGGTAACTGTCAAAGTAGCATTGGAAGCTAAGCTAACATTAGCTAGCCGCAGCTCACTGTAGGAGTGCGGTTTGTCACGTAGACACCGAACGCTGCACGAGCCGGTGTTTCACCAAAGAATCTGACCGATCAGGATCGGTGACGTGATCGATCTCATTTCATGCTGACACCTTTTGACCTACTTTATCACGTAATATTGAGTCTGCCATGGTGAGAGTGGGATTTACCCTTAAACAACCTTAAACAAAGGTGGAATAATAATACAAGTCATTTGTACGATGTACTATATGCTTACATTTATGGAGATATCTTTTGATTCAGCATCTACGTTTCACATTAACTGAACACTGTATGCACTGATATATATATATATATATCTATATATATATCTATCTATATATATATATATCTATATATATATAGATATATATATATAACATTTAATAACAGCATAATAAATATATGATTAGACCTTAAGTGTTCAACAAAAGTATGAAGTAAAATAAACTGTGCAGGCCACAAAGACAGTGAGACATTATATATAATGTCCTGTTTGTTTTGCAAAGTATTTGTAAACAAAATGAATTTATGTCTGTTTTTAGGAGGACACAGTATTCAAGTACAAAGTAAAGCAAAAAAAGTAATTCTACTCTTTAGTAAATTAACTGCTGTTCTGAAGTCAGTCAAATAGCTGTTATAACATGTAAACATGAGGGATCAGCTGATCTCTATGAGCAAACCAGTCTGTGTGTTGCAACCAGATGTAATTTAATTCATTTAATCTCCACTTTGTAGATGTCATACCTGCTGTAGGCTAAGTTGTAAGGACAGGTTCACAGTTTCTCAGTGCAAGTCAAAGGGATGGAAGAGAATGAGGAAATAGTCAGATCAGGTAGAGATCATCCAAAATGAGTCTTTTCAGAGCAAAGAAGGCTGTTTTAGTTCCCATTGCTCGAATTGAAACTGGAGTGATGTTATGTCCAGTACGAGCAGTCTGGGTTAGGGTTGGATCAATCCTTGATCTGTGTGTGCACACAGTGTGTGTGCTGCTGCCCTGCTGCTGTGGTGTGATGCTGGTCTGCCACAGTGTGTGTGCGAGTGCCTTCAGGCTGCCAAAGAAGAGTTTAAAACAAAGAAAAATGCCGTTCGTGCAGGGCTGGCCTGCATTCCTCAACACAGGACTGTGTTTTTAGACCCGTCCCTTCTGCTTCGGGTCCTGAGCTCAGCCCGTTTGTGCCTCTTTTAGTTCGTCGTTTCAGATGGAAGATGAACCCAGAACGTCTTTTAACAGTAATGAACAGCTGTTCTGAAGCTGTCGCTTCATTTCTTAATCCAAACAGAATCTTTGTTCAGAGATCAGGAAACAGCTCAAGAAACAGGTTAAAACCTCTCAGTGTGTCATGGACAGAGGAGCCTGAGGATGCTGGAAAGGCCTGTTGAACTGTGTAACACTGAGCTGATATGTGCTGTGCTGCAGGACAACGTTGAGCGTGTGGACACCCTCCATCTCAGTCCTGAGGAGTTCATCCGGCGCTTCGAGCGGCCCTACAAGCCTGTGGTCCTGCTGAACTGCCAGGAGAGCTGGCCCGCTCGCGAGAAATGGACCCTGGAGCGCCTCAAACGCAAATACCGCAACCAGAAATTCAAGTGCGGGGAGGACAACGACGGATACTCAGTGAAGATGAAGATGAAGTACTACGTGGAGTACCTGGAGACCACGAGGGACGATAGCCCGCTCTACATCTTTGACAGCAGCTACGGTGAACACGCCAAACGCCGGAAGCTGCTGGAGGACTACGAGGTGCCCTTCTTCTTCAGGGACGACCTCTTCCAGTTTGCAGGAGAGAAGCGCAGACCGCCGTACAGGTTTGATCTTTGTTCCGCCATCCAGCTGCTTAAAGGTGCCCTTTAGAGTTCTAGTAGCGCGATGGAAGAACGCTCAGTCTGTCCTGCAGCTCGTCCAGCTCAGCACGTTTGTAGCTGTGATGACTCTTTGAGATTCGCCTTCTTCATCGCTGTCTGTCAGTGACCGGTGATGTCATGACTCACCTGTTTCTCGTCTCCTCGCAGGTGGTTTGTAATGGGCCCGGCCCGATCCGGCACCGGCATCCACATCGACCCGCTGGGCACCAGCGCCTGGAACGCCCTGGTTCAAGGACACAAGAGGTGGTGTCTGTTCCCCACGAACACGCCCCGTGAGCTCATCAAGGTGACCAGAGAGGACGGAGGTAACCAGCAGGACGAGGCTATCACCTGGTTCAACGTGGTTTATCCCCGAACGCAGCAGCCCAACTGGCCTCCAGAGTTCACGCCGCTGGAGATCCTTCAAAGACCCGGAGAGACCGTTTTTGTTCCAGGCCAGTGAAGAAACATCCTTTTCTGAATCTCAATTATCCTCCGTCAGATTTTCAACTGTTATCTGATTGTTTCATCCTGTTGTGACAGAATTGAGCTAAATGTTGATGAAATGTGTATCAGGCCTGTTGAACAAGCACCTGCAGCTAAATGTGACACACCTTATCGTTCATACTGACGGTCCTGATTCAGAACTAACAAATCTGCTCTGATATGAGTGATTGATTAACTGGAACTGCTGAAACTGACTTGAGATCAGCCAGAGAGGAGACGTCTCACTCTGTTGAAGTACAGACACAGTTTGTTACAGACAGCAGAGGTCTGTCTGTGAGCACCTGTCTGTCTTCCAGGTGTGATGACAGTTCACACACGTGTGTGTATCAGCAGTGAAGCCGGTGTGACCTACATTCAGCTAATGCTAACAGAGCTGACAGCGATGAGGCTGGATTAAACCCAGGATTTAGACCTCACCTGTCTGACTGTAGATTTAACCACAGACACAACAGTGACCTCCACAGGAGGCTGTGACTGTCTGTTATCATTTGACCCAGACAGGCGGACGTCATCTCTTTAAACCATAAAATCTCGAAACAGTCATCAAACGCTTACTCGCAGAGAGACGCCGTCCTGCAGGAGTCTCATTCAGACCGTTGTCCCAGTGACGGACGAACCCTGTCTGCACTGCGCAGACAGCAGTCGCTCCTGTCTGCGCAGTGCAGACAGGAGCGACAGGTTGTCGAAGCAGCCGATGACATTGTGTACACAGAGACTGTAGACGGCCTTTAGTTGGACACTCAGACCTTCAGCGAGCTTTATTCTGAATAACCTCGTCTCTCTTCAGCAGTATCTTGATTTCAGACACTGAAATCTTTCCTCCAGTGGCGTGGGACTAAGTCCAGGACTCTGTCTCGTCCCTCTGATGGGGTCTTTTCATATGTTGAGTTTTACAAATATGTTAGCACCAGAGAAGAACAACATTCATAACAGCTCTGTCCCACTGCGTGTCTGCAGGCGGCTGGTGGCACGTTGTCCTCAACCTGGACACCACAATCGCCGTCACTCAGAACTTCGCCAGCACGACCAACTTCCCCATTGTGTGGCACAAAACCGTCCGAGGACGACCCAAGCTCTCCAGGAAGTGGTACCGGTAAGCCTTCAACGCATCGCAGCGCGCCAGAGATTAGACTGATCCCATGACCTGCTCAGACAGACACGGAAACACTAAAGTGTCAGGGCCGTGGCCTCAGTAAACAGTTTGTGTGTGTGTGTGTGTGTGTGTGTGTGTGTGTGTGTGTGTGTGTGTGTGTGTGTGTGTGTGTGTGTGTGTGTGTGTGTGTGTGTGTGTGTGTGTGTGTGCGTGCTCTGGTGGTTTCAGGGTCTTGAAGCAGGAGAGACCTGATCTGGCAGCTCTGGCCGACAAAGTGGACCTTCAGGAGTCGACGGGCATCGCCTCAGACAGCTCCAGCGACTCGTCATCGTCCTCCTCCAGCTCCTCCGACTCCGACTCTGATGTATGTGCTCAGACACACACACACACACACACACACACACACACACACACACACACACACACACACACACACACACACACACACACACCACATCACGATGGATCAATTCTTCGTTTCAAACAGTGAGTTATCAGACAGTGATACAATCATGTGCCTTTGAGAAAAGGCCTGAATCCACGCTGTGAATTTCTGCTCATGAGCTGAAGCCAATCGGTGGATCCAGTCTGTTTCCGTAGAAACGAGTTTATTTTCAGAAGTGAATGAACTCATTTAAGAAAAGCGACAGGAGACGATGTGAAGAAACGTTTCCGCAGCTTGTTTTCACATGGCGTCACTCGTTTGTTTAGGCGTGAAGATGTGAGCTCCGTCACGTTACACACGTGTAACACGTCTGTCCGCTGTGTCCCTGCAGGCAGAGTCGGGCTCCGAGGACGATGCCATGTCTCACCGCAGGAAGAAGAGACGGACCTGCGGCATGACGGCCAACGGAGACACCAGCAGCCAGGACGACTGCGTCAGCAAGGAGAGGAGCTCGTCCCGGTGACCTCCGGTCTCCGCCTGGCCTCCACGCCTCCGCTCGCCACCACGCAGCAGCATTACGGCCGCTTCTAGTCTAGTTTAGGTAAATGTGAGGCTGTCTTTAGAGACAACATGGCCGCCGCTAGGGGCGAGTCGAAGGCTGAGGAGGAGGAGCCCCGGAGGCGTGGGCCTGCCGGAGACCTGCTACCACTGTGCTTTTTCAACACCAGTCGATATCTGTCTGCTTCTGTCATGAGGATGAGGATGAGGATGAGGAGGGACGTCTGAGGAGAAGAAAAAACCAGTAACAGACTGGGGAGGGCTCTGGGGAGGAGGGGGATACTGGGAACTCACCATGGGCTTTAAAAGTCTCTGAGCTGCTTTCTGATGTGATGTGAGCTTGTTGATGAGCGGAGGGGTGGGAGTGTTTTTGAAAGGCGTGACCACCAGTGGAGACGAACACGCCACCAGACACGTTCATGGACAGGAAGCCGTGTAGAACACCTGGAACACCTGGACCTCCAGTTTCACAGGTGACAGCAGCAACATCCACGTCTGGATCATCACAGTTTGACGGGCGGTCGCTGCAGAGCGACAGATAAAGGCTAACCTGCTAGTGCTAATCAGCCACTACACCTGTCCGAGCTTCTGGACCGTGTCCTCCCCCCAACATTTTACTGACGAGGGGAAAGCTCGCCGGCGTTAGTTGGCTCGCTAATGCACAGTGAGTTTATTAAAAGACGTGTTTGTGTTGGACGCTGTCCTGACTGTAAACCCTCAGTCCTGTCTTACACTGACCGTCCCACAGCATGCACACGGCCCTCTAACAGTCCCATCATGCACTGCTCTGCACTTCATCAATGAATGAGAAACTTCAGACGCCATTTTGGACTCCGTCCCCTACGAAGGACAGCTGTGTGAGGACAGCTCCTTAATACAAAAAGTGGATTCACCCAGAAAATATCATGAACTCGCTGCGTGGACACACGAGGAACTGTTGGACACGTGTCTGTCCGTGTCCTCGGGTGTCTGTCTGTCTGTGTGGAGGCTGATCTGTTCTGATATGAAACTGGAGGCCTCGGTCTTCATCTGTGTGTCCACACGTTGGTCCTGCGTGAATGTCCCTCTGGTGGTGCGTCTCCTCCACCTGCTGGTTTAAAGTGTCAGCAGCCTTAATGGAACCGAGCAGTGAAGGCAGCACACACGCCAAAGCTTTCAAAGGTGTGCTGCCTGCTGTTGGTGCTTCTGCGCTTGGGTGGAGGTGATGGGTGGAGGCGGTGGAGATGATGGGTGGAGGTGGAAGCAGCGTTTCTGCCGTGTCGATGTTCTGCCTGCTTTGTGCCGTGTGCTGCGACTTGCTAACGTTGAGTCACTTTGTTGATGATTTGTTGATTTGTTGTTCGATGGTGGCGGCGTTCTCCAGGATGGAGGAGCTGACGGAGCTGACGGAGCGCGATGATTTTATGATTTTATGAGCATTGTTCAGGTTCTGGATCTCGTCGAGTAACAGCTGATCTTTCAGAAGCTTCTGTGATTCGAGCTTCTTTCGAGTTGCCGTGACGATGAGTCACCGATGATTTACTGTCGCTGAGCTGCTTCAACCAATCGAGACGCATTGATGATTCATCATTGATCAGAGCTGAAGCTTGAGACGATGAATCGATTAGTCGACCCAGAGGAAATTCATCTGCAGCAGTTTGATTAAATGTTGTTTTAGTCCTTTGAAGTCTCGTCCAGCCTCTTCAGTGTGACGCTGTCTTCTCGTCCTTTGACGGAAAACTGAGTCTCTTTAGCTTTTCGGTCTGTCGGTCGAACAAAACGAGACGTTTGAAGACGTTAACGCTGATGATTTGATAGAATGTCCTCCTGTTTGAGGAAAAAAAACAGACAAACAGGATTCGAGATGAAACCTGAGGTCTGCAGAACGTCCACTGTCTGTCTCTGAGAGGGCCAATGGTACAAATCTGAATCAAGCAAAGCAGCAGGAACAGAGACGCCTGGAAGACGTCCACGTTCAGTAACACGTCTGAGTCTTTGAGCTCATCGATGATGAAATCAGCTGAAAGCAGAATGACCTGCTGCGTCTCTGTCCCACCAACAGTCCAGAGAGCCAAAGAGTTTGACTTCACTGAGATCTGAACCCGCTGCTGATGAGTCCTCTGTGGGTCCTCGACTCGTCCTTTGAATCAGCTGAAGGTCTGCAGACGTCGTCCGTCGCTCTTTATCTGTGCAGCTCGTGGAAATCTGTGGCTTTAGACTAAAGTGCCTACAAAGAAGAAGTGTTTGTGGTTGGCGTGCCGCCGGTGTGACCGCCTGTGTTTTTACCTGTGATTGAACTCAATGAAAGGCGCCATGTTGGTGTGTGAGGTGGGTCACATGGTGCCTTCCATCCGCCTCTCAGTCAACGGTGTCCTCCTGGGACGAGCTGTGGGACGGATGCTGATGCTGAATGTCGTCTCCGGGTTTGGGGTGGATGAAGTGAATCTGAGAAGACGGATCCTGATGTGATGGATTTCGATTTGTTCGTCAATAAAATCTTTTCTATGACTTAAAACCTGTTTGTCTGGTCGAGCCTTTTTAACTGAAAGCAGACGAGAGCGTTGAGAAGAGACGAACGAATAAACTCAGTTTACTGTGTCAGAAAGCAAAAGCATCACATCATCATGTCTGAGGGGCTGAAGGCAGAAAACGTTTAGTGTTTTTCTTCAAAAAACGAATAATTATCATATAAGAATAATTCTGTACTAAGCCTGCTGTCGCACTGTGGAAGCCAGGAATGAGAAATTCTTAAAAATAATATTTCACACATGATTTTAATGAAGACGAGACTATCGATCAGCAGCTGGATTCAGAGAAACGAGCTGAGGAAGAAGAAGAAGAAATCCAGTGTCTCATTTTCACTTCTGGCTTTTATTATAGCAGCACATAAGCATTTCCTGTAACGGCTCTTATTCTGAAGGAAAGCCGGAAGTGCAGTATTTGCCGTCAGCTGTTGAGGTTAAATTGTGCTGAGAGGCGGGATGCTGCTCAGTGTGTGTGTGAGACAGCAGCTTGAACACACACCGTCCTCAGCACACACACACACACACTCTGAACACACACTTTAACTTTTCCCTCGTCGGACCTTCATCATGGATCTGGACCCGGCCGTCATCATCCCCGCCATCCTCTTCACCGTCGTGGCCATTTATTTCGCCTCGTCGCTCCTGAGCAAGAAGCCCGACGCCTCCTCCTCAAACGCGAGCAAGAAGCCCAAAGTCGGCTGCGGAGACGACGTCCCTCCGTCAAGAGCTCTGGGTGAGCCGCTCCGACCTGCGCCTGAAGCCTCCCCGCGCACGGAGCCTCCTCCGCCGGCTGTGGAGGAGATCGGAGCCGCGGAGAAGATCCAGAACTCACCTGTGGAGGTAAGATCGATCATTATGGTTTTCATTAGTTTATTGGAAAATGTGATTGATGACATGCAAAACTGACTTCAGGCGATCAGAAACTTGTTTATTTTCCTGCCAAATTTTCTCATCAATCAATAATTTCTTACCTCACAAAAGACAAAATAAGAAAAAAAACAAACATTTTTGTCCCAAAGATGCTTCAGACACTTAAAAATAATTAAAATATATCAAATATTGAAATGTTTTTAACAGTTTTAAGTGAAGATGTTATTTCTTAAAGCTGCCACAGTTTACAAAGTAATTGATTTGTTCATTCGTCTGCTGATCATTTATTGATCGATTGACTGATAATTTGAGCTGTGAAATGTTTAAAGGATTCTACAAACAGATAATCTGATATCACGGCAGCTGATTCATTTCCTGTCAATCCATTGATTGACGCATTGTTTCATGTTGAGCGTTTTGATTCAAATTTAAATGATCTTTATTTGTTTGTTGCTCTGCTGACAGCAGCTAAACATGCCGTTATGATGAAACCACGGAGTCGAGTATTGATTGTCATCAGGTGCGATGATCAATGCAGGAAGTTCCTTTAAAGCGCGTCTGCAGTGTTTTGGCCACACGTTTCGGCCCGGCCGCGGCTGATTGGCCGCCTGACATCCAAACGGAGACCGTCTGTCCTGGCTGGATGCTGATTTGCTTGTGCACACAGTGACGGACGCGTTTGAGGAATCGTCCCAGCTGAGGGCCGCGCTCGCCCTCCTCCACCGTTTGAATGTCTGCTGATGTTTCGGCGCTTATGAGCTCACATGCAAATGAGCCTCTGTCGGCGGCAGCACAGAAGCTCTTTGTGGACTCCGTCAGTGTCCAGAGGTCATCATGCGGGCTGACCCTCGGTGACCTGCAGCAGAGCCCGCCCTTTAAAAGCCTGAAGAATGCGCCCGCCGCGGCTGAAACATGCGACGGACCGAGCGCCTATATTTGGTGCCGAACATGAGTCCTATATTTACGCCTGCGTATGTTCACATGTCTGCCATGGTGCTGCAGGGGGAGGTGGAGCGGAGGTGGAGCGGAGGTGGAGCTGGCTTCATGACATGTTTAACATCTGCCCTGTGCTGCTTCATCCTGCTGATTCAGGATCAGTGCTCACTGTGCAGGAACGCTCGGCTCACAGTGATGTGTGTGTGAGAGACGCGTTCATGTGTTCATCACTTTCATGCTGCACCTGATGAAGGTGGAGCTCATTTAATGACGTCATCGTTTATTGATTCGTATTAATAATTGAGATGTGAAAGTAACTAATGTGCTCCAGTGAAAACAACACTTGTCTCTGTGGAAATACTTACGTATAAATACCTCAGAGTTGTACTTCAGTACAGTACTTTAGTAAACGTACTGCTTTAGTTTGTGTCCCCGGGCGTCTTTGTCTTTGTGTCCTGTGCAGAAACGTCCCTCAGATAAAACCGTGTGAGAGGAAATGAACCAGACGTCGCGACAGACAGAAACGGTGACGGTGAATCCTCAGAAACTCCAGCATGTTGGCATGCAGCCCCCACGACACACCACTGATGTCATGAAGCGAAGGGGCCACATCTGACGGGGCCCTTTGCGTCTGTCTGTGCTGTTAAACTATCGTGGACTTGAATCTTGTGGCTGCGTGTCGGGACGTCACGCCCTCCTTCCCTGATAACGTCCTCGGCGCGCTCAGAGGTCGTCTCCGTGTGCGCCGCAGCAGCAGAGCGTCATGGTGTGTGTTACACAGCTCTTTGTGTAAATGTCCACAGAATGAAGGCCTCTGTGTCCCCGAGCCTGCGGAGCTGAGACACACACAGTCCTGTTGTTTTGGCCTTTGTCTCCTTTGACTGAAGCTGTGTGGGAGTCAGAACAGTTAGCCTGTCGTTAGCCTCGCAGCGTGAGCGTCACTGTTTCACAGAGTCAGAAGATCCACCACATGTGGATTCATCCGCCGCTGAAAATAGTCCCCGACAAAGGCTCAGTTTCCTCCTGTTTGTCTGACGGAAGCTACGGCGAGCAGCTGTTTGAGGAAAAGACCGAACCTTTTACACATGAAACTAGATATTTATGAGGTGTTTTTAAAGTTTTACAGGTGGAAGCACATGATGAGGTGACGCACACACGAGGTCAGAGGTTCAGGGTTGGACACTTTTTTTAGTGTTTCCAAAAACACAAAGTGAAATGAATGGATTAAACAGTGTCTGCACTCATTTCAGCTGCTGACATTAGCATGTATGGCGTAACATTTAATATTTAACATTTCACATTCTATTAATTTGTGTTGTGAGGGGTTATGTTTAAAATATCATGACTTGTATGTGTTAGCTTTAGCCTCAGACTGTTAGCATGCTATCATGACCTGGGACCTGTTAGCTTTAGCCTCCATCTGTTAGCTAGACATTTCCATACTTTTACTGAAGTAACATTTTCAATGCAGGACTTCTACCAGAGTATTTGTACAGTGTGGTATTAGTACTTTTACTTCAGTAAAGGCTCTGAGTACTTGTCCATCACTGGATTCTGTGTCCTGTTGGCCTTTAACTCCACTCAGGTGAGAACTAACTTTTCTACCTGTGGACGTTTGCAGTCGCTGCTCTCTGCTGCAGCAGCTTCCTGTTTACAGACTTAGTGTCCTGCAGCCTGTTTGTGTCTCTGTGCCATGTGACCCAGAGCGCCATCTGGCTCTGTGACATTCATGAGCTTAGCATGTTGGACTGCTCCTTCATCTACAGTTACAGCTGCACGGGCTCCACCTCCATCCCTGCAGCTAAGAAGGCCACAAAGCTGCATTTCACGCTCAAACGAGTGAAACTGTGCTGGTCTTTTGTTGTGAGCGCGGGGACGTGAGGTCAGGCTGTGTCTCGCTGCACGGGACAGAACATGTGCTGAAAGCTGGAGAAGAGGTGGATGAAGAGCTGTTTAAAGTTTGCATATAAAGAGTGAAGTTACTCAAATTATTCTGCGGCACTTCCACAGCTCCTCTCCGGCCTCTCAGCGCCGTGCTGCTCTCCATATATGGAAATGAGAGCACGCTCGCTGTGATGCAGGTTTGACGGAGGAGCGGCGGCGTTGGAGCAGCTGCTCTCTGTCCGGGACAGAGGTGGAGTTACTTAGTCTGTTAATGGGAACCCTCACAGCCGTCTCAGACTCTGTTTGGAGCACAAACACACCAAAACATTACTGCACCCAGAAAGTTGTCAGTGTTTAACTTTGGATTCACGTCCTCTGAACTGTTCCAGTCCCAAGATGTCCTCCATTGTCTCTGGACTTTATTTATTACATGACGGTGCAGTGCAGTTGTCCTCAGCGCTGTGCACAAACATTTGTCTTTTTTGGCCGTCTGTCCCGGACTCTCTCAGTGATGACCTCACGTCATTGGCTGGCGGACTGTTGGAGCTTCCCCATTGGCCGTTGCTCTTTCAAAATAAACAGGTGTGAGCAGTCCTCAATCAGGTCCTCAGTTCAGCCTTAAGATCCTTTATGGAGCTTCCAAAACATGTGACTCCTAAAGTCCCAACGTATTTCTCCCGTACGTTTCATTCTCTCGGTTTTCATTTGTCATAATTCATAAACGTGTTGTCATGTTTTCTACTTTCGCCACGTTTCATGTCCCAGACCTTCAGCTCTTTATTTGTCATCATTCATTTTCTTCATGCATTTTCTCTAGCGTGGCCTGTCTTCAGTCTGTCCCATGACTCAGCGTCCTCTGACAAGAGGACTATCGCTGAGTCATCTGGTGGGTGTGGCCTGCGTGGCGTGCACAGACTTCTCGTCTCTTTGGATTTTATCAGCTGTGAACGGTCTCGTCGGACCTCCTCTGTTGTCTGACGTACCTCTCCTGGTATTTCCCCCCTGGCCTGGCCCAGTTCCTGCCTCTGCTCCCTCTGGAGCCCGGCCTGGCCCGGTCCGGTCCGGTCTGGTCCGGTCTGGTTTCTCAGTGCTCAGAGCTGTTGGCTGTGCAAATCCAGGAGCAAACAATGGCTTCACATCACAGCATTCCTCCTCTGTGCTGATTTCAGAGAAGCTGGCGCCGTCAGCACCACGGCCCACCGGAGGCCACATCCTGCCCCGATTCTGCTCTGTTTTTAGCTGCGATGAAGCGATGCAGCCGAGTCAGGATGGCAGAACAGAGCGAGAGTCTGTCCACGACCTGAACGGCAGTGATGCTCTGCCGATCCTCCCCTCGGTCTGCATCATTACACTGTCCTGCGTCTGCTTCATGTCATGTGTGTACACTTACTGTAGTATCTGAAGTACTTCTAACTACCTCGTGGACTTCATGTTTCGTCTGCAGCGCTGAAACGTCGCGGTGACGGTTGTTATTTCACTGGTGATGGAGCTGCTGCTTTCATGTTGAGGCCTGAAGAATGATGAGCAGCCTTCATCTGTGTGTGTGATAATGGAGGAAGACAGCTCCGTCCTCTTCCTCGTGTCCGCTCTGGACGAACAGCTTGCTGATCTCAGGTCAGCCTCGGGCTCCTCACACGCTGGAGCTGCTTCCTCTTCAGTGTTTGCTCAGGTTGTTCGCTGAATTCCCCTCATGCCAGCAGATCGAATGGCCTTCCTCTGCGCCGTTACTGAGCTAAAATGGCTTTTAGGAGGGAAGCGCTCGGTGTAATGTTACACATCAGGATACATTTACCAGGAAACCTCTCAGAGGCTCGAAGGCGGCGAGGACTCGGACTAATCCAGAGCTCGTTTTCCACAACGTGTCAGAGCTTCTTTTTAGTTTTTCTCCATTTCACTCTGACGTTGATATGATGATGATTTTATTCATGGAGAAGAATCTTGAATTAGCATGTTTAGTATTTTATAATCAGCATCTAATAATCTTAATAAAGTCTATCGATCTATATCCCTAATCATGATTTAGTTTTTTATGATCCTGATTAGGTGTCTGATAATCTTCATTTTCTCATATCTTAAGATAAATATAATCTTGATTTGATGTGTAAATGTTTGAGCTCTTAATGTATTTTGACTTCCTGTTTTTGTCATGCGACATTTCATCCATTCATCCTTTGCATCGGTCCTCTGTAAGCGCTCTAATGCTGCTGATTGGTTCATCCCCTGCAGCAGAGAAATGAGGCTCATTGCCTGAATGAGTCATGTTGGACATGATGATCTCATGTTGGACTCACCCAACAAACATATTTGACCAATTTAGGACAGCTGAGCTCGCTGGGCCTCAGTTTCAGCTAAGAATACAGTTTACCGTCCCACTGACTCATAAAATGATTTAATGACCCTGCTTTTAGCGTCACGGCCCAGAACGCTTTGTTTCAGGAAGTCGGCGCTTTGCTGTAGAGATTATTTTGGTGTTTCATGGCTCAGGAATTCAGAGGCGGAGGAAGGGACGGTGTTTCAGCCTAAATGGATGCCACTCCAGCTGGAGGGCGTGAGGGACGGCTGCCGTGGGATTAAGAATCCAGACTGGCAGCAGCCGGCTTCATGCGGTCAGGCCTGATGCATTTCACTGTCTGACCTCCCATGATGCCACCACTTGTCACTTCAGTGACTCATCAGGAGCAGAACTGTGGCGGCTGAAGCTGCTCTGGCCTGATGAGACCAGACAAGGTCACTGCAGCCGCTGCTCTGCCAGCATTTCCTCTCCGCGTTTCCTCTGCTGCTGAGTTAACGCGCTAACAAACACGCAGCGTCATTTCACTTTGACGTTATGGAAGATGTCCAGGTGTGTTTAGCCTAGCTTAGCACAAAGACTGGAAGCAGGGGGAAACTACTAGCATCTTACAACAACCCTAAGTCTGTCTGACATACGATACTTTTTTTGGGGAGAAAGTGAGAAACCTTGAAGCTAATTGTAAGCTAAAGGGACCTAACGCTAACTTTAAGCTAAAGGACCTTGATGCTAACTCTAAGATAAAGGGACCTTGATGCTAACTCTAAGCTAAAGGGACCTTGATGCTAACTTTAAGCTATAGGACCTTGATGCTAACTCTAAGATAAAGGGACCTTGATGCTAACTCTAAGCTAAAGGGACCTTGATGCTAACTTTAAGCTAAAGGGACCTTGATGCTAACTTTAAGATAAAGGACCTTGAAGCTAACTCTAAGATAAAGGGACCTTGATGCTAACTCTAAGCTAAAGGGACCTTGATGCTAACTTTAAGCTAAAGGACCTTGATGCTAACTTTAAGCTATAGGACCTTGATGCTAACTCTAAGATAAAGGGACCTTGATGCTAACTCTAAGCTAAAGGGACCTTGATGCTAACTTTAAGATAAAGGACCTTGAAGCTAACTCTAAGATAAAGGGACCTTGATGCTAACTCTAAGCTAAAGGGACCTTGATGCTAACTTTAAGCTAAAGGACCTTGATGCTAACTCTAAGCTAAAGGGACCTTGATGCTAACTCTAAGCTAAAGGGACCTTGATGCTAACTTTAAGACAAAGGACCTTGATGCTAACTCTAAGATAAAAGGACTTTGAAGCTAACTCTAAGCTAAAGGGACTTTGAAGCTAACTCTAAGCTAGAGGGACATTTAAACTAATGCTAAACTAAAGAAATCCAGAAACTGACTCTAATTTAAAAAGGCCTACAAGCTAACTCTAAGCTAAACTACTGTGAAATTAATTCTAAGCTATGGGGAAACAGACATGGATGCTAATTTAATGGGAGCTACAAGCTAACTCTAAGCTAAAGGGACCTAGAGTCTGACTTAAAGCCAGTGCACATATAATGTGAAGATTGTCATTACAAGTAACATCAAAATAAAGTCCAACATCAACGTTAATGCCATTGATGTGATGCGATTAAATCATCTGGTGGGAAGCTAACGCTAAACAACAGGGAGCTAGAACCAGACTCTTAGCTAACAGGCTAAGATAAACACATCTGGGGTTTCACAGCAAGCAAATGAGGAAAAAAAACTGATGAAAGGTCGAGAATGACAACAAATGTTTTGAATTTTTCTGAATTGTCATGAAGCTTAATGAGCCAATCAAACCAGCTATTTAACTTCAAAGCCTCTGAGTTTTAAAGGAATGATCACTGATGAATTTTCCTTTTCCATCTTTTTGTTTAAATGTTGAGTCAAAGCAGACGTTTCCTAAAACTCTGAATCCTGACATGTTGGTAACAGCAATGAAGCCGATGGTCGAGAAACCAGAGCTGCTGCAAAGTCAGCACTTCACAGAAGACACGGACAGGTGCATCAGAGACAGAGGACGGCCAATGAAAAGATCGACCTGTGTGTGTGTGTGTGTGTGTGTGTGTGTGTGTGTGTGTGTGTGTGTGTGTGTGTGTGTGTGAGAGAGCTGTCAGGACAGGTTGGCAGACACTGAAGAGGCTTTAATTTGTCCTGGTGTCAGCAACAGGCGACATCCTCAATGAGGAGCTGCAGCTGACAGTCAAGCGTTAGTCTGTCAGAGGTCAGAGGTCAGCAGGTTTACTGTGAAGAGATATTGATTATACATGTGATCAGTACTGGACTTGGTCACCTGTCCACGTCTGCATTTTTCAAGACAGTACAAATACTGACTTCTCACAGCTGATTTTGAGGTTTGGATGACCGACAAAACGTCTCGATTCATCATTTTAATAAACCTTTTTAACGTCTTTGAATTTGTCTTCTCATGCTTTAAGTGCATTTAGCTGACAGCCCTTTATACATACTTTTTACAGTGCGGTATTAGTACTTTTACTGAAGTAAAGTAAGTAAGTAAGTAAAGTCTCTGAATACTTCTTCCAGCACTGTCTGTTATCAAGCCAGCCTCTCTGGATCCAGTTTCAGTGTCCCACGTGGACCTCAAGCAACAAACGACCACCAACGACCTGCTGACACCCTTCACATGGTGTCAGCTGATTTCTTATTCGAATCACAGGATTATTTCATTATTCGTGTTTTGTTAACAGACGACAGACTGATGTGAGTCTGCTGGAAAAAACCATCAGCTTCTATTTCAGGACATCTGAGTCTCTCAGGACGTCGCGACCAATCGAGACATTTTAGCCACAAAACACTGATCAAACAAACTGCTGCTCAGTTCAACCGTCACTGTTTGGAAAACGTGTCTCAGAGAGAAGTTAACTGCTGCGACACCTTTTGTCTTTGCAGGCTGTTCCAGAAACCGTATCAGCACCAGAACCAGCCCCCGAACCAGTCCCTGAACCAGTAAAGGCACCAGAACCTGTCCCTGAAGCAGCCCCAGAACCAGTAAAGGCACCAGAACCTGTTCCAGAACCAGTAAAGGCACCAGAACCAGTAAAGGCACCAGAACCTGTCCCTGTCCCTGAACCTGTCCCTGAACCAGTCCCTGAACCAGTAAAGGCACCAGAACCAGTAAAGGCACCAGAACCTGTCCCTGAACCTGTTCCAGAACCAGTAAAGGCACCAGAACCTGTCCCAGAACCAGTAAAGGTACCAGAACCTGTCCCTGAACCTGTTCCAGAACCAGTAAAGGCACCAGAACCAGTAAAGGCACCAGAACCTGTCCCTGAACCGGTAAAAGTACCAGAGACTGTACCAGAACCAGAACCTGCTCTGGAACCAGTTGCAGTACAAGAACTAGCTGCTGCACCAGAACCTATCCCAGAGCCAGAACCTGTACCAGAGCCAGTATCAGTCCCTGAATCAGTGTCAGTTCCTGAACCTGTCCCAGAAGCTGATCCAGAACCTGTGGCCAAGTCTGAACCGGTATCTGAAGTAGTCCAGCAGCCTGTGGCTGAACCTGTTGTAGAGGCATCACCTGACCCTGAACCAGAACCAGAACCTGAACCGGAGACCGTCCCGAACAACGGTAAGTCTGCTTCATGGTCGTGTAGTTTTGGTCTGCAGAGGTTTGAGAAAACTGACGTTTCTCCAACATTTTTTCACACCGCTGCTGCCTGAAGCCTGTTCTTTACTGCGAGTACTTGTCAGAGTACTTTCTCTGAAGTACTCTCTCCGCTGGCTCACAGTTAGTCTCCTGAAGCAGATCAGGTGTCATCCAGGTGTGACTGATCCACTGCAGGTTGAACTGAGCCCATTGACAGAGGAAGAGTTTAATTTGCTGAGTCATGCAAAGCAGATGAAGCTCAGACTTCTGGGAAACTCAGTCAGTCTCAGTGAGCATCTGACTGCAGAAACGTGACGTCTGTGAGGTGTTTTCAAAGATTCACGTCTTCAGGAGGAACCAATGGGCTGAGAGCCGCAGACAGGAAGTCAGGAAGCCGGTTTGGATCCGTCCCGAGTCGCACCGGATCTGCTTCATGTGTTTCAGAGGCTTTGCTGGTTTCCTCAAATCTAACCTCAAACGGCCTCTCGCAGCAGGCGGACGTCAGCGGCTGCGACAGCTGATAAGTTATCAGGAGAAGCCGACAGTCGAGCTTCACGAGCAGCTCGGACAGTTTAACGCTGCAGCCAACGACGAGACGAGCGATTCAACATCAGTTTACTCTGAAGGAAGAAGGAAATCCATGATTCCACTCAGGACGTCGGAGTCTAACGTGGCTCACATATCTGACATCCACACGGTGATCATGCAGCGCGAATAAACAAACATGTAAACAAACAACATGTGAATAAACATGTGAATGCGTCTCCACCAGCTGTTCACTCAACAGGAAGTTCAGTCACAGCAGCCACACGATGGCCAGTCTTCACCAGGTGTTCACTTCCTGCCTCTCACTGTCCTCACTGACAGCACTGTGAAGAGTGTGTGTGTGAGACAGTGTGTGCGTGTGTGTGTGGGTGGGTGTGTGTCAGTGGATCAGCTGGCGTGTGTGGAGGTGGAGCTGCCATCTGCTTCAGGATGATGATACTTAGTCAGTTAAGCTCTGTCCAGTCTGCTTCCTGTCCCTCCAACCTGCCGCACAACAGGTGTGTGTGTGTGTGTGTGTGTGTGTGTGTGTGTGTGTGTGTGTGTGTGTGTGTGTGTGTGTGTGTGTGTGTGTGTGTACAGTCTTATTTAAGCATTTGTTAGCATTACATATTGAGATGATAAAACACTAAGCTGTCCATGCTAACGCTTTAGATAATAGCTGATGTGCTGTTGAAGCAGGACGTGGACAGTGAGGGACGTGGACTCTGATCTGTCCTCCTGCTGTCTGTCTCCTGTGTCTCAGACGTGGCCGCGGCTGAAGATCCGGTGAAGTTCACTCCGGGGAAGAAACAGAGCAAGTTCGAGACGCTGCTGACGAAGGAGGAGCTCGAGGAGGAGCAGAGGTCAGTGTGAGCTCTCACATGGAGGCCATGATGGCTGACCTGCTGTGTGCATGCTAACACACACACACACACACACACACACACACACACACACACACACACACACACACACACACACACTTCCTGCTCGGCCCGTTTTCGTTGGTTTCACCTTTTACTTGCATGTAAAGAAAGAGGAACCCCGATGACGAGTCAACTCATCCTACATCTCCCACAATCCTTTTCCTCTTTCAACCCCACAGCAGTTAGCCAAGCTAGCATTAGCTATCAGTTATTATTCTCACCTGCGTTTGATTGTCATCCAGCAGCAGCTGACGGTGGAAGAAGTACAGTGTGTACAGCAGAGTAGAAATACTCTGTTACAAGTAAAAGGCAAAACTTAACTTTTTACAAGTACAGAAGTATCCGCTTCAAAGTGTTCGTAAAGACAAACAGAAAAGCCGATTTCAGAATAATATACGTCAAACTAACTAAAGAGGAATATTTACCTCTGAGATGTGCTGGAGAAACTTCACACAGAAAGGCCCGACCCGGGAATCGAACCGGTAACCTTGTTGCTGTGAGGCATGCTGCGCCACCATGCAGCCCGGCAGTATAGCATGAAATGGACCTTTCTGAGTCCTCGTGGAGCAACATGCTCCTGTAAGGCCTCTGATGCTAAGCTGATGTAGCCTGCTAGCATTAGCAGTGTTGATGTGAGTTACTGTTAGTTTAAAAAAGGAGCTGAAATTGTTTTAAAATGATCACTATGAAGAGGAGAAACCTTTGTTTGGTTTTAGAAACACCACCTGTTCTCTAGCGCCACCCTCAGGACTGATTGAGAGCCAAGAATAGGAAAGTTTCAGGATCTGGTTACAGCAGCTGTTTGTCGGTCAAAGTTAGCCTCGCGCTAACGTCGCTTCAGTCTTATCAGTTATTTAAAACAGCGTGCAGCTCGCTAACTCTTATGTGGAGCTTAGTTTTAAATATTACAGCTGCTAACTGCAGGTGTTGTGTAGCTAACAGACAAGGCTAAAGTTAGCATGCTAATATCTGACCACTGTCGACATATCTGACCTAAAATTTAATAAATGCTGTGTATTTAGGTTCAAAGTGGAGGACTTAAATTACATTTCTCTGAAATAACATAAAGTTATGAAATGTAATGCTGTTATTAGCATAGCATCAGTTAGCTTAGCATAATCCCTCTCATTATGAACTGTATGGATACTGCTAGCTCTGAAACAGACATGAAAATAATGACCACATTTACGAAGGTTTAGCTTTTAGCCTGCTAGCTTGTGATGCTACAGTGACTTCCTGGTTACCTGTCTGGCTGCTCTTGATTGGACAGAGCTGCAGATGTTTCCTAGCTGCAGGTTTTGAAGCAGGTGTTTTTTCCTCGTCGGCTCCTCGTGAGGTTTCGGTCTCTGTGGGTCGACGCAGACGGCAGGTTCTGTCGTCTCCATGAACGTCTCCGTGCACACGTCCACACGTCCTGAGGCCTGAACAGGGACTGAATGGAGGGTGGTGTTGTGTAACGTCTGTGACGTGGCTGTGTTTGGAGGACAGAGGTGGAGTGAGGGAAACGCATTCGTCTGCAGAGTTCACAGTTCTGTTTCTGGCGTTTTTCTTTGTTTGTGAGGGAGGGAACGTCTGCAGCTCGCCTGACTGGAGGACGGCTCTTTAACGTCTCTGTGGTTTGGCAGCGCTGCTTTACTGCTTACTGTTTCTGAGTGTCTCAGGAGGAGCAGAAGAGGGACAGCGTCTTTGTTCTTGAGCTGCTGTCCCTTCTCGTCTCACTCGGACATGTCCCCGGCCAAATGACGTCGTAAATAAACGTTTCGGCTGTTTGATGCTCAGTCCAGTTTCTGTGAGCTCCCCTCAGCTTGGGGGGGGGGGGGGGGGGCGGGGGGGACGGGGAAATGATCTTCACCTCTTACTTAAAGTCTGAATGAGTCTTTGCAGCAGAGCATCATCATATTTCTGACATTAAGTCTTGAAAGTGAGTCAGGCATCAGGTTTCTCATCAGCTGTGTATAAGTGGACACCAGCCTCCTCCGCCCCCCCCCCCCCCCCCCCCCCGCATGGCGTCCAGTCCTTTGGTTTATTCACGTTTCATACTGTGAATGTGGCTCTTGAAGATGTGTGTCTGACCTCGTCCACCTTTATCTTTCAGGGTAGAGCTAACGTCTGACTTTACGTCTCTGTAATGAGCCTCAGCACACACTCAGTGTGTTAGCGGGGTCGTGGTAAGGTCGCCTTTCTGTCCAGTAACCTCCAACCAGTCCTCTCCTCCACCACGGCACGGATAGACTGATGAGTCCGAGCGATGTTTCACGCAGTGATTCACATGAATATATGACATGAGCACAGATTCATGTGTTCATGTCCCCGAACAGAAGCAGAAAATAAGAATCAAAGATTTGAAGCGTTCAGCTCTCATTCATAGAAAGCTGAAGATAAAAAGGTTTGATAATTAAAAGAATGAGCAGCGTCACACATGTTGTTGTTTGTTTGTTGTGTTTATTGTTGTTTGTTGGCTCATTCATGAGAATCTTCGTTCATTAACGAGTTATCAGTCTATCCGTCACCATGAGTCCACCTGCCCTCCCTGTGATGCCTTCACTGACCTCCTCCTGAGTTATCCCTTCCCTTGCGTGCCTTCTGGTAAATGGGTCACATGGTTTGTGTGTTTCCACGGCGACAGCCAGCTGTTACACCAGCTGTACTGCAGTATGTTGTAGTACAGGTGGATGTCCAGACGTCCACAAAGGAAACAAAAGGTTCCAACCAGGAAGACAATGAGGACATTAAACAGGGAGGGGGACGTCCAACACAGACGTCCAGGAAGAGACACACTGATCTTAGACTTCAGTAAAGGTGTAGAAATACACAGGTACACAGTCAAATAACAAAAAGAAGTAAAAATACTCATATGTTACTGTATAAGAGTCGTGATGCGTTCAAGTGTTCAGCACTTTAATGTTCAATAGTTCGATATTTGCCTGAACTGTAGCAGAAGAAGAAAGTGTCAGAAAATGGAAACTAATATGTTTCCAAACCAAACGATCGATCGATCGCTTGATCGATGGAGAGAAACACAGACTCCTCCAGAATGAAAAGAAGTCAACAGTAAAATCCTGCTGAGTCATGAATTCAGGCGTCACAGTTGATCCTGCACCAGCAGATCAAACTGGTGCCACATACCTCCCAGTTTGATTTGATGGGTGGAGACTTTTCCGTCAGCTGCTCTGATTCTAGAGGCAGCAGCTGAACGTTCACACTCTGCGTCTGACTCTGGACAGGAAACAGAAACGTGTCCTTCAGCTGCCTGACGTCTTAAAACGGACTGAACAGTTTTTATTCTGAGCTGAAGCAGCGAAGGAGCGCCCTCTGCAGGACAAACTCACTCATTCCACCTGCAAACAACAAAAACGTTCAAAATTACATTTGGTTATTTCTGTCAGTAAAATCCATTGAAAACATATCTGGCAAAATATGAGCTGAGGTTTACGAATGCGTCCTCAAACAGAACCGGCAGTCAGATTCAGAAACTCAGTATGTGGACAAAAAAATGTGGACAGCTGTGTGAGACGTCAGATTTTACATATCGTCCAACAGAGAGATCATTTTTTAAAGTGGATCAGACTTTCAGTTTAAAGGTTTGTGCCTCACCTGGGGATGCTCTGGTTCTGGTTTCCTGTCGCTGAGGACGAGCTCGCCTCTTCTTCTTCACTGTTTTTATTCCGGCTTCTGTCCACCTGTGCTGCTCACCTGCTAACCCTGCATGCTACCTGCTAACACCACAGCTAACGGTGAGTGCTGCCACTCAGGTCTGAAGCGTTCAATGGAAAATGCTGCTTCACACACACACACACACACACACACACACACACACACACACACGCACACACACACACACACACACACACACACACGTTGTGTTTATATCACTTGTGGGGACATTACATAGACTTACATTCATTTCCTGGAGCCTAACCCTAACCCTAACCACTATCTGCCTGTTCCTAACCCTGTACCTGACCTCACCTTACCTAACCCGTAACCCTGTCCTCAGTCTGCACCCTGAAATTTAATGATTTACATTAAGGGGACCTGCATTTTGTCCCCATAAAGGTGGTCAGCCCCCACAATGTGACTGTGTAAACAGATTTTTGTCCCCACAACGTGATAAATACCTCTTCACACACACACACACACACACACACACACACACACACACACACACACACACACACACTGACCCAGGCGTCGCCAGGTGTTGTCTCACCTGCGTTCTTGACGTTGCTGTTAGCCACAGGGAAGAAGTTTTGACGGAATTTAAACATTTAAGAAACGTTTTAACGTCAGAACTCCTTCAGTCAGTCAGTTCATCTCATTTACATTCGGTCTCTGCTAATGAGGCGCGTTAGCATCGTTAGCATTGTTAGCATGGTGCTTGTTCCTCAGACCTTCACAGTGATTCGCATTGATTAAAGGACCAAAGCAGCAGGTCGTTCCTCCTGAGCTGAAAATCACTTCGACATTCTGCATGTTTGAACTTTCACGTTTTTCTTCCTGCAGCTCAGAGCCCTGCATTGGCCTCCAATCAATCGATCGATCGATCAGTCAGTCAGTCAGTCGGACTCGTACGTCGCAGCACGCAGGTTCACGTCTGTAAATGAACACACTGGACGTGAAGCTGATGAAGGTCTGCTGATGTCGTCAGTGACGTCAGTGGAAGCAGAACTGATTCAGACTCGCTGCTTTGGTCCTTTCAGCTTTGTCTCACTTCATTTTTGCATCGATCACGCTGTGATCCTAAAAGCTGAACCTGTCTCTTGTTTCAGAGCACCTGAATGAGGCGTCGGACACCCTCGTCTTCCTCATCCCTCCTCTTCCTCCAGCTGATCTGAGAACAGAATGAACCTCCTCTGCGGTCTCGGTTTCGTTTCAGCTTTGTGTCCTCTGAGCTTCCAGCCAGCGAACGTCTTCACACCAAAGTGCCTTCAGGAATCTGCGTCTTCAGCTCTGCTCTGCGGAGACTTTCTACGTCCTCGAGAGGACGAGTTGCTTGGACAGAAGCAGCAGCTTGTGATTGTGTGACGTGTAGAATATTAAACTGTGATTGGATCTGAATGAAGTTTGGTGTATCTGCAGTTCAGAGCTAACTGTGCTAATCTGTGACGCGTCCTGTCCTCCAGCTTCGGCTCTGCGGCGTCTTCACGTCTTCTGTTTGCTTTAAATGTCCAACATGAAATAAACATGTGAGTCTGAGCGAGTCGTTCATCGTGTCTGTTCAGCAGGAAGCTCTGGAGCTTTATTTCAGTTTAACAGTTTCACGAGTTCATGTTTCCAACGTTTCTGCAGAAAATAAGTAAGAATAAAGAAAAACAAAGGCATGAAGTGAGCGCACGAGTAAAAGCTCTTTTAACGTGAAGATGTGACTCTTTTCTGATTAAAGACAAACGTTCTGCTTCAGGTCAAAGCGTCAGAGGGTGTTTTTGGATTTTTGTCTCATAAATGAAACAAAGGGAAAAGTTTTCCTCTGATTTTAAACTGATCATCAGTAAAACTTCTAAAGAGACGCTTTAAACACATTCATTCACATTTCACAGCGTAAACTGATCAAAACATGGAATAAACTTCAAACTCCACGAAGGAGCAAATACAGTAAAACCAAAGAAATGAAGTGTTTTTACACTCAAAGTCTCAATATTCAAGAATAAAATCAGATTTACTCTGATTACATTGTGTTTCCAGCGCGGTCTCATTTCATGACTTCAGTTTACTCAGAATGTTCCAACTTCTGCAAAATTATTCTCCAAAAACTTAAACTTTTCTCAGAATAAAATGTTTTTTTTTTTTACATTAATCTTCAAATATTTAAGTCTGCAGGAAATGAATGGAGTGTATGTGTGTGTGTGTTGCGACTGACTTCCCAGGGTGCAACAGGAGCAGCTGGCGGCCATCTTCCAGCTGCTGAGGGAGAACCAGGAGGTGCTGGGGGAGGTGACGGAGGGCGACATGGAGGAGCAGCTGAAGCTGTACTCCCTCTGAGACGCCGTCCGTCCTCTGAAGCTGAACGGAAAATATTGTGGATTTGACGGTTTGAACGTGTGACTGCGGTGAAGACCGACGGTTATCGATCGGCTCGTGATCAGAGTCGATCGGTGACGTTGTTCGAGTTCCCGAGAGGTTTTTTCATGACGGCAGAATTCAGAGGACAAACACGAGGAGAGACGTTACAAAGAAAACCGATTAAATTCATTTTCAAACATCATTAATTCATTTTACGACTTTATTTAAGACAAAGTTAAAAGTCAGTTATTGTCTTCATTCTGTTTTACTGCTGTTTTCTTTGCTGTTTCACGCCGTGAAATGACAGCGTTGAGCGCGTCAGCAGCTGTTTGTCGTTAGCATCATGCTAAGTTTTATCATCTGTTCGCTCACTGGTTCTTAGAGGTTAGCTGCTATAAATGTTTACAGCCGCTAACGGACAATGCTAGCTCTAGCATGCTAACATCTGGAGGACAGTGGATAAAAACTGTTTAACAAAGATTCACTCTGGAAGATTTTAAACCCTAACAAACCTCAGCATGTGAAACTTAATGCTGTTATTAGCATTAACCTAAACCAGTTAGCTTAGCATAATCAGAGTGTCCCTCTGCTGACTCTGGAACAGATTTTTCTGTGTTTACAGACAGAAATGAAAATATCATCTATGTTTACCAAGATTTAGCTTTTAGCCTCTAAAAGTCCTGCTAGCTTGTGATGCTACAGTGACTTCCTGGTTGCTCCTGATTGGACAGATGTTTCCTAGCAACCAGTTTCCACAGCAACATCTTGGCTAGCTGAGACATTTGTGGAGTTTTTAGCGTCTCAGGTGAAGAAAACATTCGTGTTTGTTGATCCAAACATCAGGAAACGATTTGTGTTTTATTAGAACGAACTCTGTGCCTTCACACGTTCTTCATCCTCTGTCCATCGTCTTCCTCCTGGTTAACAGTCACAACAGGACGTTTGATTGGCTGCAGCAGTGATTCAGCAATGAATTCATATTTAAAATGAAGTTCATATTTCAAGATTTCTGCCGTGAACAGCTGCTCTTCACTCTCACATTATGACTTTTTACTCTTATTAACATTCATTAATAAAACTGTTTTATCTTGAATATTTTTTCTAACTTCGGCCCTTTTCCTCCAACAACAATTCTGATTTTATTGTGACTTTTTTCAACATAACGTGAACTTTTGTTCAACGTTTTCCTCTAAAATTTTCTTCTTCTCTCTAAATGTCTTTGGCTCATAGTTCTTCTGGTTCAGAGAAAAACCTCTGAAGCTCATTGGTTTAGGAAGCAGAAATGCTGCATTGTGGGAAACGTAGTGTTTATTTTAGCTGATGTGTTTTTAGTCGAGGCTGATTTTGAGTTTTGACTTTTGTTTTAAATGAACTGTAAAGATTTTTTTCATGACAATAAAAATGTGAAACGTCGATTCTGTTCATGTTTGATCCATGAGGGGCAGGACGCTCCAGGACCAGGACCAGGACCAGGACCAGGACCAGGACTGACAGACACTAGTGCAGTTAGTCTGACTCAAGCATGACATGTTTGATGTGACTCCACCCAGCTGATCCAGAGAAGAGGTGGAGCGTGGGTGGAGCTCATAAACACATTCATTCATTCATTCATTCATTCATTCATTCATTCATTCATTCATTCATTCATCTTTAATATGAATGGATGAAAGTCAGACCTGATTTACTGCAGAGCATGAAATCTAAAGAAACCCAGAAGGTTTTCAGAAATGAGCCGTTTTCATCTCTGAGTGTGTTTTCACTTTGATTTGATCGTTTTTTTCATTTTAATATTATTTTAAAAATGGTCTTGTCGTGTTTTTATCTTCTTTCCTTCGACTGAACGTTGAGCTCAGGTTCTTGAAGCTTTCTGTTTTGATGTTTCAGGACGTATTTTTCTACATTAATAAAGAATCTGAGAAAAAAAGAGGAAATGACGTCAGAGGAAGCTGCAGCACAGACCCCGCCCTGAAAGTGACATCACCACAGGTGTGTTTGTCTGTGACACACCTGCTTAAACACACTGATGGAAACTTTTCACCTCCATGAAGTGAAGTCACTTCCCATCATGCTCTGCTGTAATGCTGCAGCCTGGCCTGCAGGTGGCAGCAGGTTATTGATCATGAAGGACAAAGCTGATTGGTTGTAGTTGTTGTGTCACTTTCATCTGTTTTTGTCCAAAGAGACGCGACATGCAGGACTGAAGTACTCAGATCCTTCACTGAAGTAAAAGTAGAAGTATAACGTTCATGACATAGAAATACTCAGGTCAAGTACAAGTGAAATGTGGACTTAAGTACAGTAAGAACATACAGTAAGTACTTCTGAAGTACTTAAGAAGTATCTGCTGCTGTACCAGCAGAGTAGAGAGTACAACTTCTCCACATCAACGCAGTTCACAGCAGTTTATTTTCATGACTTTGTATTTACGTACTTTTTATTTGTGAGTAGTATAAAAGTACTACAACCTTCTGTGTGTGTGTGTGTGTGTGTGTGTGTGTGTGTGTGTGTGTGTGTGTGTGTGTGTGTGTGTGTGTGTGTGAGAGAGAGAGAGAGAGAAACAGTGCTGGAAGAAGTATTCAGCGCTTTACTTCAGTAAAAGTACTAATACCACACTGTGGAAATACTCCACCATTCAAAAGAAGTAAAAGTATGTAAGTACTATCAGCTACATGTACTTGAAGTAAAAGTATGAAACAGGCTGTTTTCAGCTTTGTGACGAAGCTTTTTCATCTGATCCAAGAAGCTTTTAAAGAGTTTACTGAGCTGAAGAAGACATGAAGGAACTCTTCATCCTTCAGTTCAGCATCAACACAGCTGGAGATACGAGCTTTTCACTGGACAGAGAGGAGATGAAGAGGAACTGAAGCTGCCAGACTGATGTAATAAAAGTAAAAATAAAGTACATTTACCTCTGAGGTATAAATGAAGAAAAAATAAAATGGAAAAACTCCAATAAAGCAGATTCTAATCTGAGTCCTTTGACTTTGTACTTTTCTACAGTTTTTGACTGAATGTTAATTAAAAGTAATTGATGAATGATTGAAAAATGATGTCAGAGGTTTTGTTCTGCTGCCCCCACGTGGCCAAACAATTAGTGCAGCTTTAAATAAAGTTTCCACAAAATAAACCTCAGAAGCTCAGAGCTAAAAGCCAACAGGCTGCATTTTATTGTGAAACAGGAAACAGTTTTAATATCCAGGAACGAACTGACAGTAAAACAGAATCAGTTTGTTTTGTTTTAGTGTTAAAAACCCTGAACATAAAAACAGACCGTCTGTCTGCGCGCGCGCACACACACACACACACACACACACACACACACACACACACACACACACACACACACACACACACACACACACTACATGTAGTGGGAGGGTCGAGTTAATTCATGAAGTTACCCACCGACAACTAGAACAAAACAGGAAAAGGAAAGATCAATTCTGCAAAATAAAGGCACGACTGTCAGCGTTTCCTTTCTCTTTTGTCTAACATTTTTACAGGTGTGTACAGGTGTGTGCAGGTATACAAAGAGATTTTTATGGCATTTAGTATTTTAGAATCTGTACATGATGTACATATATAGTTTTCTATTCTGTATCCTGTATACTTTTTTTTTTTTTTACCTTGACCCTTTTGTGCCACTGTTTAGCTTTTTGTTATACTTGCTGGCTGTAACTAGCTTCATTTCCCCGGTGTGGGATCAATTAAGTCTTATCTTATCTTATCTTATCCTAAAACTCTGAGCAGCAGCAGCAGTTTCTTACAAGGAAACATGACTGAACGGACCGCCATCAGTGGACATTCATTCACCTAAAAGACAGCTTTTATTTTTTCTGTGTTTTAACGACACGTCGTCATAACACATTTACTGCACTCCATTAAATTCCATGAGTAGATACAGCGTTATCTGATTTATTTTGAAAGTGTAGTCCGGAAGCTCTGTGCAGTGCTATGGGTAACTTGACTCCGTGTCCACGTTCTGGAGGATCCAGCGGAGAGAATGTGGCATTCACGGTGAGGAGGGAAAACCTGGAGGATCGTCCGCCTGGAAGTGTCGAACGAAGTACCAAAAGACTAAAATACATGAAAATACAAGCAGTTTTTACGTTATTCTACGTGGGATTAGACCAGAATCTGAAACATTTGGAAGATAAAACTCCTGGGATAACCAGCTCCTTGAAGCTCGACCTTTCTGGAATATAAACAGCAGGAATTCACCGAGTTTTCTACGAGCTGCCACCGACGTCCGCTGAATTTCAGCCGCTGAAAACTTTCTGGTGTACTTCACTAAAGACGGTAAGTCGCATAAAAAATCAGTTTATTCTTCTCAGAATCGTGAGTTTAGCTGAACGGGCCTTAAAGCGCTCTAACTAACTTCGGTTCAAAGGTCGGCGCTGGTGGAGGTGACGGCGGAGCCCTCCGCTCTGTTGACATGCCAGACTCCTGCCGCGAAACGCCACTTTCTCCCCTCCACTCCGAGCCCCCTCCGCCGCTTTAATCCGGATCAGTTCATCTGCAAATCTGCGTAATATTTCAACTCTGAAGACTTTTATACACATTTAGAAACTGATCTTTGATTCGGCGGACTTGGACATCACCAAGTGCCCCCTGAGTTCAGTAACATTTGAAGTTACAATAGGCTGACAAAGCCCGCTGACCTCCGCCCCCAGTCTGCGTACGTCAGGACAAGACTTCCAGTGTGGACGCTTAGAGTCACTTCTCAGTGCACAGACTGTCCCCGAACTGGAGACTGACTCCTTCAAACTCAGGCAAAGCCTGGAGTCACATGTTCTACTTGCGTTTCATGTGCGTGATGAGCACGGGAAGGCAGAATTTGTTATGAACTTACGGGAGTCTGGCACCACAATATCTACACATGAAGGAAAAGGGCTCATGTTGAATCTGGTGAGTTAAGAAGTTCAGCTCTCTGCAGTCTGATGGTCTGGTCGATAATCCCACAATGTAAACACAAACAGGGAGTTAGAAGCTCATCCTTCATGCACCACTCAGACTTTAAAGTAATAACTGTCATCTGATTGTTGTTTGTGAGCAATAAAGTGATTTATTCATTTCCACTTTGCACCACCTCACTGAGGCCGTGAGTCCCTGCAGCGTCACAGTGAAATGTGGGAGTATTGTTCCTCTTGTCATGAATGCAGTGAGAGTACAAAACGCCCGGGGGGGTGGAAGAAAAACGGGGACGTGATCGGTGTAAATGGGAATGACAGCTCTGCTTACGCCCTGCGCTCCTCTGCGGCCGCCTGCTTATGTAATGAAACAAGTTGGAAACAGGAAAAGGGTTGAGGACTCAGCCCGGGTGCAGGGCCAGACCGGGGCTGTGTGGACCCTGTGATCCGGCTGCTGCAGCACTGATCTGTTCTCATGCAGAGGTCGGGACTGTCAGCAGGAATGTCAGTTATCTGCGTGAAAGTGGAGCAGAGATGAAGCTCCCTCTGACTCGCCAACTTCTCCCTCCTCGCTGCCTGGTCAGTGGGCCGGAAGACTTTAAGTAGATGTTCTGCTCTTGAGATGAAGTCGACGTCCAGAGTGAGCGCGCGCTCCACCGCAGAGCCCCCAGGGGGGCGGCGGGGGGACGAGGCTCGACCTCACCGACGGCTCGCCCTGCCCTCCTTAAAAACGAGGAAAAACTCAGTGGAGTTTGGTGGAAAAGCTGCTCGAGCCTGTTCAGCTCACAGCTGAGGGCTCGTCTGTGTTTACATGAGCTGTTTGTGTTCCGGTCCGTCACTCTTGGCCCTGAGCTCACCTGTGACAGGTGTGTGAACCGTAGATTAGATTAGGTTTACATTTATTTGGCCTTCTGCAAGGAAAATTTCCTCCTTCTGTAAAACCTCACAGTGCACAAACCCCTCAAACCGGTCAGGACACATCACATCCACGCTTCAGTGCGTCACGTTCGCCTTTAAGTCGCATCAGAGGAGCTCACAGTGACGCTGACATGCAGCTCACATCCACCCGAAAACACTTCGTACAGTTTAACGTAGAGAAAGTGAGAATGCAGGCATCGCTTCCAGCGTCCTCACGTTAAATCACGATACTCCACAGAGCACGTTTCATTCAGGCGCTAACCACATGCAGCCACTTCCTGTCCAGAAACGTTATTTTAGTGCCATTTCCTTTCTTTGATTCATTCAACAGTTGAAAATACATGTAGCAGATTCTGTCGTCGATGATGAAGAGCAGCACTCTTCCTCTCGTGAAACGTTTGAATGCAGCTTTTTGAACGACGTCATCCCGCCGCTTCTCTTCCTCTATGGTGGTTTAACGGTAGCGTTAAATGGACTCGAACCCGTCACGCTCGGCACGTTGACTGATTGTGACGATGATGGTTATTAGAAGTTACTCTTGGTTCTCTGAAGCCGTCACGTCCACGCTGAGCTGCTTTTCACTTGACGAATGATCTGAATGGTTTTCTCATTTCTTTTCAGTCCTGACCACATCGGCCTCCTCCACCTCCTCCTCCAGGACCTCCACCAGCCTCCACCCCCCTGGCTGACCCTGGAAATAACAGCTCCATCAAACAGACCGAGAGGAAGAAAAGTCGAGCAGGAAATCGAGCAGCGGAGCAGTTTTCCGTCTCGGAGGATTTTAACATTTGTTCCCGGCTGTCGGCCGAGCATCGCACACAGGAAGCGCAGAGCCTCACCTGAGGCAGGTCCATGTCTCCGGCGCTCAGCATGAGGCTCTGAGGAGGCGGCGGGATTGTAAATAAAGCTGGTTCAAACACGAGGAGGCGGAGCATGGGGAAGGAGCAGGACCTGCTGCAGGCGGTGAAGAGTGGAGACCTGCTGTCCACTCAGAAGCTGCTGTCCAAGCTCAAGACCAGCAGGAACAGTAAGTACACCTGGACCCCGTGCTTTTATTCTGAAACACGCCTCACACCTGTCTGCTGCTGCTCAGAGCTCACCTGTGCAGGTGTGGACAGACTCCCACGTGGGGCCTGTTTGTCTGGATTAAGTCCAGTCTGACCAGGTCCAGATTCTGGACTTCTGGACTGGTCTTTGAGCTGATTGGTTGGTTTAACGCTTGCTCTGCTGTCATTGGTTGTTGTTGTTTTCATCTTCATTGTACACAGTATTGATTTACGGAAAGTGAGAAGAGAGGAAAGTCACCGGTCACATGACCGTTATCAGCTGTTTGAAAAGGCCCGCAGAGGTCATTAGATCAAGCGCTCACTGCTGATGTCATCTTAGAGCCGCTCGTCCTCTCCGTGTGACCGATACCTCCTGAGGAGAGGGGCCCGCTGAGGCCCCGGGGCCGGCGGGAGGTCGGCCTTTATCGGCCTGATAACCTCTCACCCGACACGGGACCCTGCAGCCGGCCAGCGTCCAGCGGGATGGACGACCTCTGACCTCTGACGTCTGTAACCAAACATGGACAGACAGGATGTGGAGGCCGAGGTGTCAGCAGGCTGTTCGTCTGAATGTGGACAAAACGTCTGAATATTTATTGATTATTATTAAAGACTTAAAGCCTGGAAGTGAAGACGCAGCTCAGAGGAAACATGAGAACAAACCGGTCCATCAGGTTTTTGTCTCTGCACTGAACTTTGACCTGGACGGATCCTTAATTCTTAATGGATTCACAGTTTTGACGTTGACGTGGTTCCTTTACAGGCTCAGTGATCTGATTGGATGAATTATTGGAACAGAAACTTTAGTGTACTTGAACGCAGCATCGCCCTCGTCCGTCTGTTGGGGTGTGGATGTCTCCTCCACCAGCTGACGGGCCCGTCCTGCCCCCTCAGGGACTTCCTGCGGGCCGTCACATGACCCCCACCCATTGTTCTCCACCTCACACGCCCGATCCATCACCTCGCCCGCTCCAGGAGCTTTTCAGCCATTGTTCCCGCCGACACTGTTAAACGTTTGCGCCTCGGTTTCTCCTGCAGGAGCAGAAATAGTTTGTCGCCTCGCTGACAAAATACTGACCAATCAGCAGCCTCGTTGTCACGTTTCAGCCCGTTTCCTCTGGTTTTTAAGGGCCGTGCTACGTCCTTCCCAAACTGTGTCCTCCTGACATCTGGTGTCCCCCCCTCGCCCGACCGCTATCACCCAAATCACAAGGAGCTCCCAGCTGGTGCCCAGCCAGGATTAAGAGGAATTATAGCATTTGGGAGGGGCGGGGGGCGGGGGGGGGTCTGGCTGTGTTATCAGATGCTGTGGCATCTCATTCTCACAGTGCTGCTGTTTACAGGCAGCTCACTGTGACTGACAGAGTACGACTTCATGGACCAATCACAGAGTTTCTCCAGTTAAACTTCAGCTTCCAGCGAGTTCGTTCCAGTCGACCAGTCTGCAGGGACACGAGACGACGGAGAAGACGTCTCCAGTGATGAGTTCATTAGTTATGTGAGTTTAAGGAGAACGTGTTGTTCTCTCTCAGGAAGTTATTGAGAACTTGTCAGAGGATGAAGGTGGTTGTTGATGAAGTGCTGCAGCTCCGTCGTAGCTCTCAAACCCAAATGCAGGAAGCCGACCGACACCTGGACTCTTTTACCTCCATGTTTGGTCTCCTCCTGCTCCTGAGGAGATGTTTAGCTCGTTAGCTGCTAAATGCTTCACTGTGCTCCCGGCTAACTGGTTAGCTTACCTGTGCGTCGTCACTGCGAGCGACATGTTAGCGAATCTGATACCGTCATTCAGGAACTGATGTTCAGATCCTCTGCTGGCAGGAGCTACTTTTAGCCTTTTAGCGTTTGCTTTATCCTCACTTTGAGCTGTTTCAGTCTTTTTGTCCTCTACGTTTCAGTCTTTTTGTCCTCTGCGTTTCAGTCTTTTTGTCCTCTACGTTTCAGTGTTTTTGTCCTCTGCGTTTCAGTCTTTTTGTCTTCTACGTTTCAGTGTTTTTGTCCTCTATGTTTCAGTCTTTTTGTCCTCTACGTTTCAGTGTTTTTGTCCTCTGCGTCTCAGTCTTTTTGTCCTCTACGTTTCAGTGTTTTTGTCCTCTGCGTTTCAGTCTTTTTGTCTTCTACGTTTCAGTGTTTTTGTCCTCTGCGTTTCAGTCTTTTTGTCCTCTGCGTTTCAGTCTTTTTGTCCTCTGCGTTTCAGTCTTTTTGTCCTCTACGTTTCAGTCTTTTTGTCCTCTACGTTTCAGTCTTTTTGTCCTCTACGTTTCAGTCTTTTTGTCCTCTGCGTTTCAGTCTTTTTGTCCTCTGCGTTTCAGTCTTTTTGTCCTCTACGTTTCAGTCTTTTTGTCCTCTGCGTCTCAGTCTTTTTGTCCTCTATGTTTCAGCTTTGGTCACCTTTCACTGGTCACGTCAGGCTAACTCTAAGCTAACGTTTGCTTGCTAACACGCTCCGCTCCTCGTGTTCGTTCAGGTGTTGCGCTGGACTCAATATGTTAAAGAACCCCCAGACCACTGAAACAAAGACCCTCAGCAGAGGGGCCCCGGCGGGGCCTCGATGGCCGTGACCTCGTCTAACACACGTCGTGTTGACGAAGGACAGACGCCATTTTCAGCTTTGAAAACAGCTTAAAATCTGTTTAATAATCGCCTCCAGCAGCAGAGAGTTAAACAGACCTCGAGCTTTTTAAAGGTCGTTCTGTCTTTACTTGTAAAGGCTCAAACTGAGGCCGTCCATGTCCTCACACCTAAAAATGACCTTCAGATAAAACCGGTTTATTTCAGTCGTCTCATGAAACCTTTAATCTTCTTCACTTTAATGTTTAGGAGCTCATTTTCTCATTCAGAGCCTGTTAAACGGACAGAAGTTTGGCAGGTTTTTAGTCTTTTAAACCACAAACAAAAGCAAATAAAAGCCTCGTAGGTCTGTGACATCCCGTCTGTCTTTCCCAACAAAGTGTCTTATTATTGTCCCCGCTGAAGCTCATCAGCGTCCCATTATGGGAGCCTCGTAAACCTGTCGTCTCTCCGTGAAAAGCCGGCCGCTGAGGACCCAAACAAAACAGCCACGGCGTGTTGGAGGCGGGGGAGGACGGGGAAGACGGGGAGGACGACACCCGCTCTGGATGTCTCTCCACACATGTTTTATTCATGAGTCTGAGTTCAAACTCTCTCACCAAAGCCAGCCCTCGCTGAGCGCTGCCACAGATCTGAAAGTTCAGCTCAGACTCAAACCCGTCGAGTCGACGTCACAATGACGATGACGATGACGATGACGATGACCAGCAGTGAAACATGAAAGACTCCTCAGTCATAAAGGAGAACAGCCGCCTCTGATCTGCACCTGACAGGTGAGCAGCTCCGATCAGCGTCACCTCCCCTCGTCCACGTCTTTCACAGTCGCTGAAGGAAACCAGAAACTGGACGCTTCCTTCAGACGGCGCGACCTCTGACCCCAGAAGGTCGAGCAAACACAGAGCTCAGCGTCTCCTGCTGCTCCTGCGGTTTGAGGCCGAGCGTTAAAACCTGCTGACGGTTTGTGAAATTCTGCCTCTGAGTTCGAGCTCTTCGTGTTTGTCTGTGAACTCTGTCAACCTGCAGGCTTCAAACAGGTCCTCATTCCACTCAGAGGGGACAACAAAGCTCCTGTGTGTGTGTGTGTGTGTGTGTGTGTGTGTGGGGACTGAGGGGCCCCTCAGGACCCCGGGCTGTCCGGGGGTCCGACCCGACTCTGACCAACGAGGCTGGAGTCGCCCACAGATCACTGACCGTTAAACTCAGACTAAAACCAGGCTTAACTCTGAGAAGCTTAAACTGACGCTTCGTTGTCTTCTCATTCGTCACGAAATAACGTGTCTGTGAGCTCGCTGCGGCGGCGGCGGGGCAGGAAACTCGACCATCGTGAGCGTTGACTGAGGATGATGTGTGAGGAGCAGAGGGAGGAGGCGCCGTCATGGCTGCTGCTGTGTCTTTATTCTGCGTTACGTAACGGACGCTCTGCGACGTCACTGAGCGCACAGATGAACCTTTTCTCTGGAAGGACACTGAATGCATCGTGTTGCTGTTGAACACAGTCAGATTTCTTCTGCTCTGCTGCTGCTGGACGGACATTCAGAGACAGTCCTGGACTCGTGTCCACCGTCCTCCTGCTGGTTTCAGTCCAACGACCATCAGAGGACAAACAGTCAGTGTCTGAGTTCAGGAAACAGGTTGAAGGTGTTAAAGACACGATCAGACCTGAACCTGATCTAAACCTGATCTAAAGCTGATTTAAATATAAACTGAGTTTAAATAATACCCTTCTTCACCTCGCAACTCTTCGGTTTCGTGTTTGAGTTAAATTCGGTTCTAACTTTGCTGCTGAGATCAGACTTTGATCTCTGGAGCCGAGGCGGCTCGTGTGGTCTGTGGACTGATGCCTGAGATGAACCTGAGTTCAAACATGGAGGATCTCGCAGGCCGTTAGCGGCTCGTTCTGATTGGCCTTTCCATCAGACCGTCAGGAAGCGTTCAGGTGACGGCTCAGACGAGGACTGTATGATGTCCTCCGTTTAGAAAAGACTCGGCCGGAGAATACCCACAATCCTCTTTGTCTGCCTGCAGACTGAAGGAGTTGGGCTTCTTCTGGGCAGAGCTCTGCTTTCTGCCGTCCTGGCGAGCGTCTCCCGTCTGATTTCTAAGTTTTGACTCGACTGTGCATGAAGAAGGTTTCCCACCGCCGAGCACGAGTGGAATTCACAGAGCTGTCATTTAGGTCAGGACTGTGGCGAGGAGCTAAAAACGGTTTGTTTTCTCCCGGAAAGTCGAAGCCTGCGACGCTCGGCTCTGCTCGCCGCAGCGCCTTGAACGTGACGGCGTGACGTCCGACTCGCAGCTGAAAGTTTCGCTCGTTTCTGCCCTGAAATCCTCAGAGCTGTCGGCGTGCCAGCCATTGTGCGGCAGCCCGGAGCGTCGAGTGCAGGAAGAATGGAGGCGCTGATGTCATGGTGCTGGTATGCCGACCCCACAGCGCTACCTTCGATCCCCCTCTCTCAGACTGGAATTTGACTCCGGTGAAATGCGGCGAGCGGAGTTTCCTGAAGTTTTCGGCGGGTGACAAAGAGAAAGGCGAGCGTGGCCTCAGAGAGGAGGAAGTCCTGATGAAGCTCTGCTGCTTCAGTCTGTCAGTGAGACTCAAACGTGTCTGCTGCAGCTTCAGGTTTCATCTTTCAGCTGATTCCTCGACAATCATGATGAAAAACAAACAGATTGAAGCTGCACAAACACTTTCCTCTGTTTGATCACACAAACATCAGAAACTGGCTTCAGGCTGTGTGAAGTCTTCAGCCTGCGCAGGCTGATTTTAACGTTCTGTCACCAGCTGAGACCAAACACACGAGCTTCAGCTTCACCAAACTTTAATTCATCTCCGTTAAACCTTCACGTTTGAGCTCCGAGCGACTGAACGCTGCGCTGCGTGTTGATTTACAGTCAAACACCAGCGAGAATAAAGATGATTCAAGCCTTTCAGGCCGGTTTAAAACCCACCTGATGATGATGATGGAAGTAAGACAACAAGCGTGAAAATACCAGTAAAGACTTGACATGCGGGTAAAAATAGAGACTGTAGAAAGAATAAAATCAAGTGAAACAGAGCGACGCAGCAGCGTGACGTTTGAGGCCTCATCAGGAAGACGAGGCTGAAGTGACGAGACGACGAGACGGGAAGTGGACGCCCCCGTTAGCTTTGTTAGCCTCTGTTAGCTTTGACTCCTTCAAAGTGCACTTTACTGTGTCAGCTGATGACGAGCAGCTAGATCAGCTGATAAGGACATGAAAGCGTTTGGTTGGAGGAAGATTAAAGATCTGCTTCAGCCTCCGAACACGCCAAACGGTCGAGGGGAGTAACGCCGTCACTTCCTGTTTACGTCCGTGTGTCCGTTCCCTCTTTAAGGTTTAGTTTCACTGTCTGATGGAAGTCCTCGCCGCCGTCGTCTCATCTGCGTTTCTGTCGGCGCACTTTGGCTCTGACCTCCACTCAGCCGTGCCCGGTCACATGCCGGAGGCCGGGGGGTGGGGGTAGAGGAGGAGGGTGGAGGAAAAGCCATTATGAGCGGAGGAACGGGCGTGGAGCGCAGGAACAATGTGTGTGGAGGCTTTCTGTTTGGGGTTGAAACAGAAACAGGAACACACACATCAAACTCCACCCGGAGCTCAAAGCCCCGACAGACGAGCTACGTCAGCCGAGGCCTTCTGATCAGCGGGCCGGCGGGTGGAGGAGTAAACCTTCAAACGCTGTTTTAATTGGAGCCATAACTCCTGTCAGTCTCAAACACTGTGTTTTAGCTCTGTGACTGTCGTGGAAGCGGTTTTCTGTCCGCAGACGCTGAAACCTGCCGACTCGTTTCCTGAGCGTCAGACCGGCACGCGGCGGTTTAGCTGCTGATGGGGTTTGATGAAGCGCCGACGGCTGCTTCGCCCTCAGCAGCTCGACTGATTGACAGTGAATGAGTGGAGGTCAATGGACGTCTAAAATCTGCCTCCTTCAGTTCTTCAGCAGTTGATAAAATGATCCAGCAAATCCTAAAATAGTCTCTTTGTTTGAGCTTTGGTGGACGGCGATGCGGCGACGGCTGACGAGCGCCGCCTTTAACCGCAGGAAGCAGCGTCATGTTTACTGTCAGGAGGTGAAACACTGCGTTCTTATTGGATGAGAGGAGCAGTTTGACTCCTGCTGCTTCCAGGAGGCTCACGGCTCGTTCAGCTGAGCTCCAGGTTCACTGTGATTACAGCCCCATAGCTCCAGGGAAACTTACCCAGAATTCACAGCAACAAGAACAGTCTGGAGAAGAGATACAGAAGCTTCAAGTTAACGAGCCACGTTCACGAGGACGTCTGTCTCCGTTTCCCGGGCTGGACGGTGTTCAGGCCTGAGGGCTCGTGATGACGGCGGCGTTTAGGAACCACCTCTGCTCCCTCGTTAGAAGACGCCATCAGAGGAAATAATAACGAAAACGACCATAAACAACACGAGCACCTGAACGTCTCACGGAGTCTGCTGCTGTTTGTGTACACTGTGTGTGTGTGTGTGTGTGTGTGTGTGTGTGTGTGTGTGTGTGTGTGTGTGTGTGTGTGTGTACTGAGGAGGTGTCGGTCTGTGACCTGGCCATGACTCGTGTTGGAGGAAGAGGTGGGGGTGTTGTGTTGACGGAGGCTCTCGAGGTGTGGAGCAGCTCTCAGGGACAAAGCCGGACTCGGGGCCCCGTCTCACTTCCTGTCCCCACACTATTGTTCCACCGAGCGGGAGGCTGAAGCGTTGTGCCTCCAGCTTTCACACCCGCAGGACAGCCGACCAATCAGATCTGTCCCGTCTGCCGTGTGTGTTCGCACACTCGTCATTTTAATGTCTTTAAGATTGAAATGACTTTTGCTGACTCAGCACTGCTGAAGCTGTGACGCAGCTGAACGTCGTCTCTGAAACTCACCTGGTCGACACAACAAGCAGCTGATTTCAGAGCTGTCGCCCAATCAGAGCGTCGCTCAACGGTCACGTGATGCAAAAACGTCCACAGTTCCATTCTGACAGAGGACGTTTGTGTCTACTTGTTTCCCGTCTTCTTCTTCACTGGACTGTCTCACTGTGGGGACACAGCACCTCTTTGTATTTAATGTGTTTGCTTTGTATCACTCCTACTGCACCTGAACGCATCGTGCAGGGACACAGACGGAGGACTGGAGCTGCTAACGTGCTAACACGTTGCTCATGCTACGTCTGACTCTGTTTGTCCTGAACTGATAAGACCAGTCTGTGGGACTGTGGTCCAGTTTGACGTCCAGACTTCGGGGGTTGGAGCAGCTCTTGTCTCCCTGTTTCCTGGAGGATGAGCTGAAGGGACGAACCTCCGCCGGCGTCCTCTCATCTCTCCACAGCGCTGCTGTCATGTCCTCTTTCAGGCGGCAGATAAGAGACAGACGTGTCCCACTCCTGTTTTGGACAAACACTTCCACAGCTTCTTGTGTTCCTGATGTCTTCTTTGTCCGTCCAACAGTCCCAAAGTCAAAGATTATCAGTTTCTAATGGTGTAACACAGACAGACGACGTTGGATGATCAGAGCAGAAGCTGAGTTTAAACACTGAAGGTCTCCGTGTTGTTTGTTCACTGCGTGTCCAACAGTGTGTGGACGGACAGTGAACCTGTGACTGAGTCCGTGTTGGTCAGCGTGTCAATGAGTTGTGTGAGACGACTTCCTGTGAGAAGAATCCTGAGCTGCTGAGCAGTGAGGTGTGGGTGTCCACATACTTTTGGCCGTGTGTGGGCGTCCTCTGTGGTCATGTGACCTCTGTGTGGCAGTGTCGGGGGTGCCGATGACCTGATTGGCTCTCTGTGGACCAGGTGAAGACGTGTTCGGTTCCTCTCGGCTGCTGTTATCGCTCTGGTTTATATTTAGTCTCTGAGCTGAGTCCAGACTGGACGGACTTCAGGGGACAGTTTCTGACTGCAGCCTGTCTGGAGGACGTCCAGGTTTCATGAAAGAAAACGTATATTTAGCCTCCACGCCGCACCGCAATGAGAGGAGAGCAGCTGCCGTATCGAGCCGCTGTCTGTTTATGAAGTGCTTGAGGAACAGAACGAGGCGCACGGCGCCACCTGCAGGCGAGGAGTCGCACCTCTGAGTCGCTCAGCGGCGACTGATTGTACTGCGACAGATTCTGGCTCAGCCTCAGACTCTGGTCCCAACGAGACCTCTGAATTCTGCAGACTCCTGCAAAACCTCCTCCTGCTCCTCCTCCTCCTCCCTCTGCTGCTCCTCCTCCTCCTCCTCCTCCTCCTCCCTCTGCTGCTCCTCCTCCTCCTCCTCCCCCTGCTCCCCCCCCCCCCCCCGCATTCTTGTGGCTGCAGATCCTCGGGACGTTAACTTTCAGCTGAAATTATAAAAAGAGTCCCAGCAAGCGTTGAGTGCAGCTCCGCCTCGCTCCATAAACAGCATAAAAATAACTCTGAACAAATGTGCAGCAGATGATGAGGATGAGGAAGATGGTGAGGATGATGAGAGCCCCGGGGCGGCTGCTGGAGGTCAGAGGTCAGGTGGTTTTTATTTTGTTTTCTGGTCTTCAGCTCGTCGTAGTTCAGTGAATCCAGAACGTCTTTTCTGTCAGATCATTAACAAATATTCAAGATTTATTTGTGTCAGTGCAGGTCGAAGGACAGGTGAGGGACAGGTGAGGGACAGGTGAGGGACAGGTGAGGGACAGGTGAGTGCCAGGCTTCCTGCCGGCCTCTCGGCGTCTTGCGCTGTGAACATCAGACTGTGACGCTCTTCTTCCTCCTGCTGCCTTCACTGTTTTCTCCCTCATGCTGATTAATTCGTGTAATTATAAAATCCAGGTCAGTATCAAAGCGGCGCCGCGGCCCCCAGAGCGAGAGCCTGCTGCGTTTCCCCGTCTGAAGCACTTCAAAAGCTCTGTTGTTGGGGGTGAGGGGTGGTGCTGGTGGAGATGCTGCGTTCAAAGACCAGTCGGAGGGCTGCTGGATCCCGTGAATTTGACATGTTTCCATCGGCTGGTTTGTGGCGAATAAACGAGGCCACGCACACCTTCGTCTGGTCAGAAGGTGGCGCTGCAGCCAACGTTAGACATGTCAGTTTTAGAAAGAGTAGAAGAAGTAGAGCAAACTGGAGACAAACCAGTTATTTATCAACCACCAGTAAAACCAGTCAGCTTGACCATCTATGGGAGATGAATGGAGAGAGGAAGAGGAGGAAGATGCTGACAGTTCTTCTTCTTCTTCTCTTTGAGGGGAAACAGCTGATGGGTCATGTGACTCAAGTGTTCACTGCATCAGAAAAGGTGTTTCTGCCTCTTCTGTTTCCATGAACCGAGAAGACGACGAAGCAGCACTTCATCGATTCTTAGACGTGAATGCTGTCTGTGAAAGAAGAAGAAGAAGAAGAAGAAGAAGAAGAAGAAGAAGAAGAAGAAGAAGAAGAAGAAGAAGAGGAAGTGAGCTGCAGAAACAAACCAGTGACAGACTCAGACTGACCTCTAACCTTCTTGGTCCAACACATTTGAATCATCGATCTGTGAATCATCTGTTTTACTGCCGTCTGGTTTCTAACATGAGCTGGGCTCCTCTCGTGCTGCGTTCAAGGACTTTAACTGGATCATCTGAACACCCAGAGTGACGTCTGTCATTGAAAGCATCCTCTCAGCAGCGTCTCCTCGTTCATTGAGCTGATCTGATTTTCTTTGTGCGTCACAGCTTTAAAGTCGTTTCAGTCACGCGGAGCTTGTTAGAGACCAGGACCGGTCAGAAACCAGTTGAGAAGCAGGGACGCCAGCTGATGTGACGGCGTGTTTGTGCTTGTGTACAGAGCTGTGACTGTGTGATGATTCAGCCTGGCGTTCGCTGAGCGCGGCATCATAATGACACGCTGATGAGACTCGGCCAGGACGCCACCGTCCCACACAGAGCACCGACTGTCAGCCGACGCACCGTTCAGGCACAGCACGCCACGACATGCCAGCGGGGGGGGGGGGGGGGGGCGAACAGGGAGTCTGTCTGGTCAAAGGGTTCTGGGTTTGGTCCTTCAGGATCGGGGAAGCTGGAGACGGGTCAGGGGCGAATGAAGCGTCCTCAGGAGGTCCAGCAGAGACACGCTGGACGATTTATGAGCAGTTGTCTCTGCAGGAAAGTTCTCCTCCTCCTGCTCCTGCAGAGTGTCTGCCGGTTGAAGCAGCCACAGAGACGCCCTGAAGCCACGGCAGACCTCCACCTGCTGCCTCCATGCCGGGCTCGGATGGAGGCAGACACTCTGCAGGAGGTGTGAGGAGCAGCGATGGACAGTTAGACCTGCAGGAAGTAGACCGTCCCGCTGTATGACGACCACTTGTTAACATTCTGTGTTGTTGTGTCTTCTCAGAGCTGCTGGGATCCACCAAGAGGCTGAACGTGAACTACCAGGACTCAGACGGGTAAGTGATGAAGTCCGCCCTGTGAAAAGGCGTCTTCTGCTGTGTGTCCAGGCTTTAGTCTGCTCCCTGTCCTCTGTAAAACTGAATGTGATGTCCAGCGGAGCTTCAGTTCAGCTTCTGTTGGTTTTAACTTGATTTAGTTTCACTGACAGAAACATGACGCAGAGCTTTCACTGACCACGTCCCAGCGTCCTGACGCTGGACAACACCGTCCACCACTGTAGGAACACGTCCATCTTCATTTGCAGTTTTTCTGTCTGTCTCAGCGGTCAGCTGGAGGACATGGCTAGCAGAGTCTCTGTGGACGTCCTCGTACATGTCTGTGAGTGATCCAGTCCCCCAGCGTGAACCTCAGGCTCCTGCTGTGTGATGGTTTTGGGGTCGTGTGAGCTGATCTGGGATCAGAGTGGAGGATGTTTGGTGGTGTGTGATGTTCAGCCTCCGCTGTGCCTCGTTAAGACTTTCTGCTCATCAATATTTCTCTTTGTTCAGAGCTTTCTTGTCCTCGCTAACGTCTCCCTCCTTACTCAGAGGCGCCTCGTCTTCCGGCTACGACCGCTTCTGTCTCGTTTGCGTCTCGTTGAATCAGTCGTGTCCATGTCTGTGGACGTGTTGCTGTGATGTGTGAATTAGCTAAATGCACCATTATTCCGTGTTGTCCTTGTTGTCCTGGAGGCGTCCATCTTGGTTTTCCTCCTGATGTCTGACAGAAACACTCAGCAGCTGTTTGAGGAGACTAATGAACATGAAACTAAATATTTGTGAGGAGTTTTTAAAGATTAACGTCTTCAGCAGGAACCAGTTTGTCCTTTCCGTTTGAAGACAGTAAGAAAATAGAGAATAACATCAGACTTTGAAGCAGGAGGAACTGTCTCCTGTCTCCTGTCTCCTGTGTCGTGTGTCTTCAGCTCATCAGTCCTGATTTAACGACCTCTGAGCTCTGAGTCAACACCGCCGGCAGAACAAAGGCTGAAGCCTGAGAGGGCCGTAAAACAGTCAGAGACACGGGGACGGCTCGTCCGTCCAGAGACGTCGTCAAGTGCCGGACCCCTTTGTCCTCCCCTCAGAGGGCAGAGGGGAGCCCGGCGGGGTCAGAGGTCAGGGGGCAGAGGGCCGGACCATGACCAATCAGACGGAGTGTTTACAAAGAGCCCGGATGACTTAATGTGGCGCCGAGAGACGAGTCAGGACGAGAGAAGGTCCCCACGGCCGAGGGGACGGCGAAAGGAGACCTTTTGATCCGGATCGAGACGCTTTGGGGGACGTTTGTGGTCCGACCGCTGGCTTCAAACCCGATCGTAACGATAGATAATAACTGATCGATTGACGGCTGAACGCGTCGCTCTCTGTTCGAGCTCAGCGTGACGTCAACGAACGAGTCAGGACACAGAAATGAATCGTTAGTGAAAGACGAAGCGGCGTGTGTGTGCAAGTCTGAGCGTCCCCCAGTGTGTGTGTGTGTGTGTGTGTGTGTGTGTGTGTGTGTGTGTGTGTGTGTGTGTGTGTGTGTGTGTGTGTGTGTGAGAGAGTGTGTGTGTGTGTGTGTGTGTGTGTGTGTGAGAGAGAGAGTGTGTGTGTGTGTGTGTGTGTGTGTGTGTGTGTGTGTGTGTATGTATGTGTGTGTGTGTGTGTGTGTGTGTGTGTGAGAGAGAGAGAGTGTGTGTGTGTGTGTGTGTGTGTGTGTGTGTGTGGCTTCATTTGCTCCTGTCAGATCCTGTTTGTTCGCAGTGGGTCGGCGAGCGAGGACTCTGTTCTCACGGTTTGGTCTGTGAGCGTGAAGCTTTCAGTCTGTCGCCACGTACGACCCCTGAACAGAGACGTGAGCTCAGCACTGTCAGCTCACCAACGAAGAAGAACAACATTAAAACAGGAAGTGAAGGAAAACTTCTAACATCTCGAATAAACATCATGAATTAGATCTTCCTGTAAACCGTCACAGAACAACGAGTGTGTTAGCATGCTAACGTTAGCTAACATTAGCAGTAAACAGCGTCCAGCTGAGGCTGATGGGAGTGTGGTCGCAAACCAAAGAGTGGGACGTGTTGATGTGTTGGCCTCATGGTGGCGCTAGAGGGAGAGTGAGGATCGTCGTGTTGAAACTCGTCGTGATGAAACTCGTCGTGATGAAACTCGTCGTGATGAAACTCGTTGTGATGAAACTCGTCGCGCTGAGTTCGCTCTGTGTTGTTGTGAACTCGTCTGACTGACAGACTTCTTCTTCATGGATTCCATAAATATCTGATGTTTCCTTTTGTTAAAATAACGTTCGGCTTTGTCTCTGAGAGATTTCCGCTTCCTTTGTTCACCCGCTGGTTAAACGCCGGAGGACACGCGTCTTCTGTCGAGCGCCTTGATGACAGACGGAGACACGCTCTGAATAAGTGAAGAAGAGGAGCGGCGCCGGAGGGCACGTTTAATCAAACAGAAAGGCATCCAGCTCGCTGCGCCAGACCGCCGTCTCAACAATGGCTGACATACTTTCCTCCCGGCGCAGAGTTCCACACGTTTTCATCAGCGACGGATCAATGACGCCCCCCCGACCACGTGTGGAGTCTGCAGCCCCCCCCTCCAGGTGTGCACACCTGCGCTCTGTGATGACACGCTGTGGAGGGAAAGTGGACGTGAGGATGCCGTGACCCCACACACATTACTGAGGGGGTGTGTGTGTGTGTGTGTGTGTGTGTGAGAGAAACAAACACACTGGGTATTTAAGAGGTTTCTTTTGGACGCCCTGTGAGACAAATTGGTGTTTGGCGTCTCCGGCGGCCCGTTGGCTCAGTGTTTGGTCGTTTCCATGGAGGCGGGAGCTGGAATGAGGCCCTGTGAATTGATGCTGTGGGGGGGGGGGGGGGGGCATTTCCCCGCAGACGGGGGGAGGAGGGAGAAACTCCTGATTTTAGGAAAGTGATGATGATGATGATGATGATGATGATGATGATGATGATGATGATGATGATGATGATGATGTGAACGAGGCTCTGAAGCCCCCGTGCTGCGTTCAGGAACACTTCAGCTGATTTTTAAGGCTTCAGTGAGTTTCTGCTTCTTCAAAACGACGAACATTTAACATTCAGACGATCAGCTGCCGTCAGTACACGCAGGTGCAGTATTCAGGGGGAAAACTGCAGTATTACTACGTGAAAACACGACAATTCAAACTCTGAAGACTTTAGAGTTTGAGTGAAGGATGAAAACGGTTTGAAGCTGAAATGATAAAAACATGATGTTAGAAAAGACGTGAGAGCAGTTTGCCGGCTCTGAAAATGATTCCGATAATAAAGATCAGAGTTTTCTGTCTGACAGACGGCGTGTCCTCACCTCAGAGGACGTGTGATGCGTCCTCTTACTGTTGACTGTCTCCGTGTGCAGACTCGCTCTCATTAACAGCTGCTTGGAAATGTTCTCAGTAATATTAAAAACCTTTTCTGAGCCGTGAAGTGCTCTGTCCCTCCGTCCCTCCGTCCGTCCCTCTGTCCCTCCGACCCTCCCTCTGTCCATCCGTCCCTCCCTCTGTCCATCCGTCCCTCCGTCTGTCCGTCCGTCCCTCTGTCCCTCCGACCATCCCTCTGTCCGTCCGACCCTCCCTCTGTCCATCCGTCCCTCCGTCCCTCCGTCTGTCCGTCCATCCGTCTGTCCCTACGTCCATCTCTCTGTCCGTCCGACCCTCCCTCTGTCCATCCGTCCCTCCGTCCCTCTGTCCCTCCGTCCATCGGTTCCTCTGAGGGAAACACATAACTCATCTGCAGTGAAGTGAGACTGAGAGCTGCTCGCCATCCGGTCTGTGACGGGTCACTGAGAGTCCTCCGTGTCCAGAGTCCCGTGCCGGGCGGAGCACAGCGCCGGTGTCGGCCATCTTTGACGAGGAGAACCTCAAAGTGTTGTTTTCAGACTCGCAGAAACTTCTGGAAAACAAACTGAGCGATGTCTCCGCTGAAGGAGGAGAAGCTGCAGATACGAGCTTTTCACTGGACGGAAAGGAATGTCAGACAAAAGTAATGCAGTAAAAGTACAACATGTACCTCTGAGGTGAGGTGGAGTAGAAGTATAAAGGTGTCTGCAGTAGAAGTAGGTGAGCAAGACTGAAGACCTGGTCTGCAGCCTCAGTCAGGGTCCAGGAAGTACTCTGATCCTTTAAATCAGTACTCGGTTATGAGTCAAAGCCCTGCATTCATACTGAAGTAGAAGTACAATAGTATTCTCAAGTACTCACAGTAAAAGTACTGCACCACTTTAATCTTTGAATGAGTATTTGATTAATGTTCAATGGTAAAGTAATGAAGTATTTGAAGTATTACTGTGGTATCAGTATTGAAATCCAGGAGGTCGACTCAGGTCTGATCCTGGTCCCGGTCTGATCTGGACCTGGTCTGATCTGGACCTGGTCTGATCTGGCCCTGGTCTGATCTGGCCCTGGTCTGATCTGGCCCTGGTCTGACTCAGAGGGCTCTGAAGTCTTTGTGGTGACGGAGGTTTTCTCCCCCTGCCCCCCCGCTCTCAGGACTCCGTCCATTACTGATGGAGCCGCCGGCGCTGTCTGTTACTGCGCCTCCTGAATGCCGTCGCTCGCGTTACGCAACAGACAGAGAGGAAGAGGAGCAGCTCTAAAAGCACCTCCCTCTCCGTCTTTGTTCCTCCCGCTGCTCCTCTAATGTCTCTGCCGGCTTTGTTTACAGCCGGCCTCTGTAGCCTGTGGCTCTGGGGGGGGTTGGGGGGCACATGTGGTCCACGTTAGGAGGTTTTTACGGAGCAGGAGCAGATCAGGTGGTCTGTAAAAGAAAATCTCTCCTTTTAGATTTTCAGCAGAACGTCGCAGAGACAGAGACTGTGGTAAAAGTACTGCGTTAGTTTGCAGTATATGTGCGTATCTGCAGTCAGATCTCAGTACAAGTACCAGTCAGTGCCTGTGTGCTTTTCTACCAACGAAGAAGAGTTTTTCTTCTTTGGTTTTATACGTAAAAAAAGGAACATCAGCTGACAGGAGCCGGACTGAAAATCATGAGCACTGATTGGACGAAACCGTCAGCAAGGTCACCGATTGGTTGACTGACTGTTACAGAACTCATCCAGTTCAGTCCGTGTGATGTGTGTCAGAGACGAACAAACACACACTGAGATGGAGGGGCGTGGCCGCTCAGAGGGGGCGTGGCCGCTCAGAGGGGGCGTGGTCGCTTAGAGGGCGTGGCCGGTGTCCTGATGTGTGCCCAGGTGTTTACCTGTAGCTGCAGGTCCACGTCTGACTCACACAGTAACACAATGATGTTCAGTCACACAGCGAGTCCAGACACACCAGAGAACACACACACACACACACACACACACACACACACACACACACACACACACACACTCTGAAGCATCTGTTCAGCCTGAGGACGGCCGACAGGAGAGCAGAAACAGTTAATCACACAAATAATCAACAGGTGACTCATCAGCTGAGGAGGAGGAGGGGGAGGAGAGGAGGAAGGAGGAGGGGAAGGAGGAGGAGGAGGAGAAGAGGAGAGGAGGAAGGAGGAGGAGGAGGACAAGAGGGAGGAGAGGAGGAGGAGAGGAGAAGAAGGAAGAGGAGGAGGAGGAAGATGAGGAGGAAGAGGAGGAGGCCTGCCTCTGCTCCAGGTTGAGCTCTGAGTTGAAGCGTCAGTTTGAAGGCGTTTCAGTCTCGTGTCCGTCAGCTGATGCAGCGAGATCAAACACACACTTTATAAACCCCGTTCACTGTGTGGAGTCCACAATGCTCTCTGTGTCTCTGTCCCTGCCCCTGCCGTGACCTTTGACCTCTGTATCTCTGTCTCTGCTGTGACCTTTGACCTCGGCCGCTCAGGTTCTCAGCCTTGCACCACGCTGCCCTCACAGGGACCACAGAGCTGCTGTCTGCGCTGCTGGAGGCTCAGGCCACGGTGGACATCAAGGACAGCAACGGTGAGACGCGCGCGCGCGCACACACACACACACACACACACACACACACACACACACACACACACACACACACACACGCGAGAGGAAGCTCACCTGAGCAGGTGGAGCTGTTCAACAAACTTCATGTTTAACTCCACTGAAGGGTTCATTCATCAGCTTCTCAAAGAACCTGCAGAACGTTCTCTTTAGAACGGCACATTTCATTTTTTACAAGTCACATGACCTGTGTGTGTGTGTGTGTGTGTGTGTGTGTGTGTGTGTGTGTGTGTGTGTGTGTACAGTAGACAGCATCAGCTGGTTCAGACCATCACAGCAGATTAACAGCTGTGCTGCATTCACTGCAGCTCGTTCACATCAGTGTGTCATCCTGTCTGTACAGTGTGTGTGTGTGTGTGTGTGTGTGTGTGTGTGTGTGTGTGTGTGTGTGTGTGTGTGTGTGTGTGTGTGTGTGTGTGTTAGGGCTGTCAACAACATAATTAATGAAGTTATAATGAAAACATTATGTCCATAAGAGGACAAACACACACGTCTTTTATCTGCGTAGCGACACATCACAGAAAATACAGAAGATGCAACAACAAGTACTCATGACTGTGCGGGAGGAAGTGATGTCATAACTGAAGACTTGAGTATTTCTACTTTCTACACGGCTGTATAAGTATTCAAGTGAAGGAGTACTTGTTGCTCCCCTGACTAGAAGAGGTTGACTGATGTAGATGATACTGGAGTTATGTTAATGTGTGTGTGTGTGTGTGTGTGTGTGTGTGTGTGTGTGTGTGTGTGTGTGTGTGTGTGTGTGTGTGTGTGTGTGTGTGTGTGCGTTTATGTGTGTGTGCGCGTGCAGGCATGCGTCCTCTGCATTATGCGGCCTGGCAGGGTAAAGCTGAGTCCGTCCTGATGCTGCTTCGCTCTGGAGCTTCAGTGAACGGAGTCTCTCTGGACGGACACATCCCTCTGCACCTGGCAGCCCAGTATGGACACTACGAGGTGGTGAGTCCTCACGTCAGCACGATCAGTGACTGACGGTCAGTGACTGATGGTCAGTGACTGATGGTCAGTGACTGACGGTCAGTGACTGATGGTCAGTGACTGATGGTCAGTGACTGATGGTCAGTGTCTCGTTCAGCAGCTCAGAAGTCAGATGTCTGTACTTTGTACTATGAATGTGTACCACAGTAGAAATGAGTGTGTGATGCAGTAACTGAAGTTCTGTGGACGACGTGCTGTTAGAATGTTCAACCAAAGTAACAACGTAGTACACACTGTACTTTACTTTTACTGCAGTAGCTGCTCAGAGTACTTCCTGTGGTTGGATTTGTGGGGATCAGACAGTAACAAGGTGGAGGATGGGTGGAGCTGCAGATTTGGGGTGGTCTGTCTGGAGGTGGGGGGGTGATGGTGACCCTGTTTGTTGTTTGTTGGTGTGACTGACTGATTTGTTAATCCTGCCCCCCCCCAGTGAGGAGGGGCTGATGTTAGCTGATGAAGATGAAAACACACATTTCAGCTGGCTCAGATTAACGTCAGACAGCAGTCAATCTCTCCTTTATGTACACAGTTTAGAGGTACTAGTACTACAAGTCTTACTTTCTACGAAAGGAAAAAATGCAGTAAAGTGCAGTAAAAGTATTCCAACCTGATTTAAATACAAGTTAATGAATTTAAATATTTGTTTCACATCAAGTTTAATGTTTTATTATTGTGGTGGCAGATGTTTGTCTCTGACCATCAGAGAAGTAATTTTACTTTTGTACTTCAAGTACTTTTTGCATGCAGTACTTCTTCACTCTTACTTTTTAAGCTTTGAAGTGTTTTGATGCTCTGCGTCACTTCCTGTCTCTTCATCCGTCCACTGGTCCACTGAAGCTGCTGTCTGTCTTCATGTCTTCAGTCTGAGATGCTGCTGCAGCATCAGTCCAACCCCTGTCTGGTCAACAAGTCCAAGAAGACGCCCCTGGACCTGGCCTGTGAGTTTGGGAGAGTCCAGGTGAGCTCGTCCGTCCTCCGTCATGTCATGTGGTCACGTGGGTGGTGCCAGGGTCGGTGGAGGTCAACACGCGGCTGCAGCTGCACAAACACAGGCATTGATTGCGTTGCCATGACGACGTCTCTGCATCCATCACTAAACACGGCCGTTGTCTTTGTGGACTTTTCCTCTGTCCCTCTTTGTGAGCCAATCAGAAGCAAGCTTTCTTTTCTCACTCGTATGTCGTCAGTCTGACGCACACGTGTACAATTACTGCGCAGTAATGTGTGTGTGTGTCTCTGTGTGTCCCCGTGTCTCTCTCTGTGTCTCTCTCTCTCTGTGTCCCTGTGTGTCTCTGTGTCTCTCTCGGTGTGTCTCTGTCTCTCTCTCTCTGTGTCTCTCTCTCTGTGTCCCTGTGTGTCCCTGTGTGTCCCTGTGTGTCTCTGTGTCTCTCTCTGTGTGTCTCTCTCTGTGTGTCTCTGTGTGTCTCTGTCTCTGTGTCTCTCTCTCTGTGTCCCTGTGTGTCCCTGTGTGTCTCTGTGTCTCTCTCTCTGTGTGTCTCTGTGTGTCTCTCTGTCTCTCTCTCTGTGTGTCTCTGTGTGTCTCTCTGTCTCTCTCTCTGTGTGTCTCTGTGTGTCTCTCTGTCTCTCTCTCTCTGTGTCTCTCTCTGTGTGTCCTTAGCTGTCTCAGTGTTGTCAGGGTGTGTCTTCAGCAGCAGCTGTTGTCTTTCCGTTCATTTGTCCTGTTTCAGCGTCACACTCTTCAATATTCCTTTATTATTCCTTTATTAGTCCCACGAGGGGAAATTCCAAATTCTTCATTCAAACACACAAAACTTTATTGTCGTGAACGTTCAGAGGTGACGTGAAATCAAAGCATGCGATCGGCGTTCATCACCAGTGTGTTAGTGAGTGAACAGATCTGGAGTCAGAAGACGAGGAGAGAAGCCTGGTCTGGATGAAAAGAGCTTCTGTTGTCATCTGACTCCTGATCAGTGAGCTGCTGACTTTAAATCCCGTTTAACAAACAAACTGACAGTAACCCTCAAATCCCAGACGATGCTGCTGCTAATGAAGCTAAGTCCATCAGGGGGCGCTGGCTCTCAGCACGCTGCAGAGACGAACCGTCACATGTGGACGTGTCTCAGGTCTCCTGTCAGAACCGCTCTTAATCAAACGAGTCAAACTTTATTCGTTCGTCAGCTGTTGACGTGATGCGTTTCCAGTTTCACACAAACGGCCGCAGAGACATTTTTATACGTCAGCCTCCAGCTGTGACTCTGCGTCTGCTGCCAAACATCTGGGATCATTTCTGGGTCTCTGCAGTGTGACCTCATGCTCACCTGCAGGCTCCCTGACGCCGCTCGTTAGTCCCCGTTGTGTCGGCAGATTGTTGGCGGTCCTCGGTGTCGTCACGCTGTGTCTCCTCCCCCTCAGGTAGCCCAGCTGCTGCTCAGCAGCAACATGGTGGTGGCGCTGCTGGAAGGAGAGAGGAAGGAGCCCACGGACTCGGCCTTCACCACGCCGCTACACCTCGCCGCCCGCAACGGACACAAAGACGTCATACGGTGAGACGGCCGCCGGGAGTCGCTAAACGCTTCGCGCTCTGCTTTGGCTTGAATCGGTTCAGACTCAGAGGCCAGCTCAGATCCTCACACTGTGTCAAAGAGCTGATTAATGGTTTGTTTCTGAGCTGCTGCTCCGTTATGGAGCGTCCAGGCCTCTCAGCTGCTCTGGGTCCAGGTCTGCTTCCTGTCCCCAGAGTCCACACTGAGCCAGGATACTCAGAGTTGAGTTTTATGGTCCACGTCTCGTCTCACATAGAGCTCGCGGACAAACTTTACTTTCCTGTCATGAATAAGGAGTGAACGCTGATCCAGGATCAGTTCATTTCGCAGACTTCTGTCTTTCTGTTGAGGCGTTGCAGTCGCTTCCTGTCAGAGGTGAGTCTGTCTGCTGTGTGGATGCTGAAGGCGGAGGGCGAGGCCGCTGTGGTTTGTGGTCGTTAACCACCGAGCGGCACGTTTGAACGGGACCATGAACTGTGTGTGTGTGTGTGTGTGTGTGTGTGTGTGTGTGTGTGTGTGTGTGTGTGTGTGTGTGTGTGTGTGTGGGCATGCGTGTGTGCGTGGGGTTGTCTCTTCTTCATGCCTCACATTCCCTGCAGAGCTCTGAAATACACTACAACATCCCTGTGACCCAGATTCAGCTGTTATCCCTGTGTGTGTGTGTGTGTGTGTGTGTGTGTGCGTGTGCGTGCGTGCGTGCGTGCGTGCGTGCGTGCGTGCGTGCGTGCGTGCGTGCGTGCGTGCGTGCGTGCGTGCGTGCGTGCGCACGCTCTCACTGGAAGCTTCCAGTCAGTGTTTCAGGCTTTTACATGAACCTGCTGTGTAACAAAGGCAGAGCTGAGCGAGTCTGTGTGTGTGTGTGTGTGTGTGTGTGTGTGTGTGTGTGTGTGTGTGTGTGTGTGTGTGTGTGTGTGTGTGTGTGTGTGTGTGTGTGTGTGTGTGTGTGTGTGTGGACTCGATCTCACAGATTCAGAAATCGAAGTCAAACCTCGTCAGAGATGAGGAAGATGAAGGAGCTTCACTTTTCAGAAGCAACGAAAACCTGATTTAATTTCCTGATTTAAAGTCCAGTTCAAAGAGGACAGACAGTTCAGAGTGCACGTAAACCACAGCAGAACATCTGGGCCCTGTAGACCAGGTCCTCCTCATGTGATTTGACTTGTCCTCACTCTGAATCCAGGTCTTGTTGTCCCTCATAGAGGTCTGCAGCAGCTCTGTCTCTGTCTCTGTCTCTGGGTGAATCCCATTTCTCTTTTCTACCCCTACCCCTTAGCCCTACCCCTTGTCCCTTGCCCCTTGAAACGGAGTGCCAAGGGGTAGGGCCGAAAGTCAACGCCTCCGAATTGGGACACCCCTTCGACAATCGCGTACGTCATCAGTAGTCGCCGCTGCCTCTTACGTAGGCAGATGCGACAAGCTAATGCTACCGTCACATTCGATTTGTGTATGACATTCCTGCATGTTGTGTCCCACAACGCTGTCAATGTAACTGAATACCAGCAGCGAGGTTGCCAAAGTTATTATTGATAACGTTATCACTGCAGATTATCAGGCTGCCCACAGAGCACCGCTAGTGGCATTCAGCCTGGCAACGGTAACCACGTAACTGAAGCCTCGACTACTATCCATTTTTTTCGGGTTTTTTTTTTTACGAGGAAAATGACTACACATTGAACTACACATTGAAACAACGTTAAAATAGACAATAAAGTGGTTTTCGTACATTTTAAAACTTCGTTCATGGAGAAAATACCGGTCTTGTGAGGCATTCTGAGAAATCTGTCGTACCCCTCTGTTTGGAGTGTGCCTCGGAAAAATCTCCATTTGGAGGGGTACATAGCCCTACCACTTCCCCCTACCCCTCCGTCATAATGGGAATTGGGACACCCCTACCCCTCCACGTGAACGCGCAAAACGGAGGGGGAGGGCCAAGGGGGAGGGCCAAGGGGTGAAATGGGATTCAGCCTCTGTCTCTGTCTCTCTCTGAGGTCCAGACTTCAAGCTAAAGCAGACTTTGAGGTTCTGGTTCCGGACCTGTCCCCCTGTGGACTGCAGATCTGTGGACTCCTTTAAAAAGCAGCTCAGGACCAGTTCAGACCAGTTCATTGTCTAAACCACCAACACTTAAACTCCATTCATTATATTTTCACCTGATTGGAAACTTGAGACTCTTTTGAACCAGACTCCCTTTGAGGAACGCACCTGTTCAGGTGCAGGTCTCACAGGTGGGTCATGTGTGTCTCTGTCCTGTTCCAGGCTGCTGCTGAAGGCCGGCATCGACATCAACAAGACCACCAAGTCTGGGACGGCTCTGCATGAAGCGTCCCTGTACGGGAAGACGGAGGTCGTCCGGCTGCTGCTGGATGTAAGTTCAGAGGGTGGAGACGCTGACACCTGCAGGGTCGGCACCAGTGATGTCACCTGTTGCCTGTCGGCCAGGTTAATGTGTCCAACGCTTTGATTTATGATCAGATATCTGCAGCACTAATCATATTCCCATGAGCCTCAGCTGCATGCGCTAATGTAAGCATGCTAACGGCTAAGATAGTGAACATGCTTGAAGTCAGCGTGTTAGCATCGTGAGCATGTTAGCGTTCAGGCTAAAGGAGGTGAGACGGGTTAAAGAGCAGAGCTCGTCTCTGTGTCCTCTATGTTGTCCCTGCAGGCCGGAGTGGACGTGAACATCCGTAACACCTACAACCAGACGGCGCTGGACATCGTCAACCAGTTCACCACGTCGCACGCCAGCAGGGACATCAAGCAGCTGCTGCGAGGTCAAACGCTTTTCTTCTTCTACTCCTCTGTCTTCACTTCCTGTCTTCCTCCCCTGAGGACGAAGCTTCACCTGACGTTACTCAGACAGCAGCTATGTCGAAATTTCAGCTTACGCAACGTTAAACTCTTCTCAGGAAGCTCGCCAACTTCAAAGACGAGACTGAAAAAAGACGAGACTGAAAAAAGACCCGACTGCTCACATTCAGCCTCAAATTTAACAGAGCTGTGTGTGCACAGTGTGTGTGTGTGCACAGTGTGTGTGTGTGCACAGTGTGTGTGTGTGTGTGCGTGCGCACAGTGTGTGTGTGTGTGTGCGTGCGTGCGCACAGTGTGTGTGTGTGTGTGTGTGTGTGTGTGTGTGTGTGTGTGTGTGTGTGTGTGTGTACGTGCGTGCGTACAGTGTGTGTGTGTGTGTGTGTGTGTGCGTGCGCACAGTGTGTGTCTGTGTGCGTGCGTACAGTGTGTGTGTGTGCGTGTACGTGCGCTCTCCTGTGGGAGCAGACTGAGGGAATAATGAGCGTCAGTGTTGGGGAGGTGATGTAAACATGGACGTCTTGTCTTCTGCTGCAGAGGGACGTGAACGACTCGTACATCCATGTGTCCGTTCGTCGCCTCGTGCGGCCGTCGCGTCTCTGCGGACACGAGCGAGACGTCGCTGAGGATCCATCTGCCGCCTTCAGACGTCTTTAGTCCAAAAACAGGCGTCATTTTGGTAACCAGCTCTGGCTTCCTGTGTTCTCAGTGTTTGGTTTAGTTGAATTAGTTTTGAACCTCTCAGACTTCAGCTCCTCTTCTTCGCTGCCGAGCTCCTGGAAGTCAGAGCCGGTCGTAGAAATCCTTCATCTCACTCGTCTGTGCGTCTTCTTCCTTTGTGTCTGACTCAAAGGTGATTCCTCAGAGGGTTCGGACGTGTTTTAGCCCGCGGCTCAGATTCGCGCTCCTCCTCAGACGTGTTCGTACAGCCTGTCGTTACTCACCACGCACAGTTAGTCTGAATCAGAGTCGTTAAAGACGAGCAGGAAGCTGCGTTCTCTGTCTGTGCTCGTCAGACACGTTTTCTCTGATGAGGCCGTTTCTGTCAAAAACAAACAGATTTTCTCTGGAATAAAGACGTTTACCTGTAAAAGTCTAACTGCTCTCCTCCACAGACGCGACGGGCGTTTTGCAGGTCAGAGCTCTGAAGGATTACTGGAACCTCCACGATCCCACGGCCCTCAACATCCGAGCCGGAGACGTCATCATGGTGAGACACCTCGCTCTGACATCATCCACAGGAGGCCTGTGTGAGGTCTCATCAGGCTTCACTGAGCAGTAGTCAGTGACCACAGATCAACAGGTTCAGGTTCAGGTTCAGGTTCTGGTTCAGGTTCTGGTTCTGGTTCTGGTTCTGGTTCTGGTTCAGGTTCAGGTCTGGTTTGGTCTGATCAGACTCGGTGTGGACGTGGACTCCTGAAGGTACCTCCACCTCGTGAGGAGAGCAGATAGTTACTCATGCACTCGTTTTGGGTGGGGGGTTGACTCCTGGTGTCGGGGGCCCGTAGTGACCCATCTCGTCCCCTGCAGGTGTTGGAGCAGCACGTGGACGGACGCTGGAAGGGACACATCCACGACACCCAGAGAGGGACGGACCGAGTCGGCTTCTTCCCGCCGTCCATCGTGGAGGTCATCAGCAGAAGAAACGGTCAGTCACGCAGAGATGACGTCTCTGAGGAGACGCCATGAAAGTACCCGCAGGTCAAAGGTCATGTAGGACACACAGGAAGTTAAAGGAGACCTGGTCCTCGAAGGGTCAGTCAGGCGTGGACGTATCAGGCCGCAGGTCCTGGTTTTGTCAGAACGTCAGCAGATGCTGATGAAGTCGGTTAGCTGGACTCATCTCTGCGTCCGTTTGATAGTTTCATCTTCGTCCTCAGTTCAGACCTTCATCCCCTCAAACAGGAAGTAGATCAGAAATCCTCCATTTTCAGTCAGAAACTAATCCGCCTGCTTCCAGTCCATCCCATGCTCCACCTCCTCTGTCCTCCCTGCTGCATCCATACCACATGACTGACCTCCACCTCTAACCATCAGCTTGATAACCTCCCCCCCCCCCCCCCCCCCCCCGTCTCGCCCTGTAGGGGGCACCCTGTCCCGGCACGCCTCTCTGCCCACCCAGCGCCAGCAGCTGCTGTCCAGAGCCCCCCTGTCCTCCAGCCTCAGCTCCACCCCTCAGACCGACGACTCCTACACTCTGTACGCCCCCCCCACCCACGTGGTGCTGCCACTAGCCAACGGCCTCACCGCCAGCACAGGTATACACACTCAGGACACACACACTCAGGACACACACACACTCAGGACACACACACTCAGGACACACACACAGCTGCTGTGATAGCAGGGGCGTCCTGGTTAAACACATCTGGGAAGCACAGATTCGTGCTCGTCTGTCGCATGGATCCGTCCTTCGTGCAGAACCTTTGGAGACTTTGACAAAGTGTCTTCATGTGATTTTAGCTTGATATAATCAATCTTCAGGTAACACCAAGGTCTTGGTGATCAGGAGTTTTGCTGTGGTACTGACGGCTTATCTGCAGAGCTGTTTCTAACCCTGAACCTGATCCCAACAGGAAGTAATCAATCACTAATCTGCACGAAGAACAAAGATCTTTCTCTCATTTCCACTCTGAGAGTCTAGTATCACAGATCAGGTCCAGCAGATTCCTCCTCAGACAGAGATCCAGTCAGATCTGTTTCTATCTACAACCTCCATTCCAAAAAAGTCAGAAGACATCAATAAAACCAGAATCAGTCATCAGTAATCAATCTGTGTTCACTGACAGCAGCCTCATGTGTTCATCTCCTTCATCCTTCATGTGTTCACGAAGTGGTGAACTTCCTCCATCCTCTATGAACGACTGAGCCTTTCATACCAATCATGATCCTCTCACCTGTCACCAATCAGCCTGTTTACCTGTGAATGATCCAAACAGGTGTTTCTGGCGCGTTCTTTCAGTCTGTGAAATGTGTCGCTGCATCAGATTCACAATCAGAGATATTTACAGAAATCAATGAGAAACATTAAATATATTGACTTTGACCTGTTCTCAGGTCAGTTTGTGTCAGAGAGGATCAGATCAGCTGATTACTTCCTGTTTTATTTTGGTTTTCATAGCGTCTTGACTTTTTTGGATTCGGGGTTGTAATCTTTGTCCTCCACCTCACCCCCCCTCAGTCAGTCCCCCTACAGAACGCAGTCCATCAGAGTCTTTGTGTCTGATAGGTTTGTCTCCAAGCCGCCTGTCTCAGTCTGAGTTTCCCTTCGAGGACATCTGGGTTCTCAGGGACTCGTGTCATGGTAAGAGCCCCCGAACGACAGCTTCTCCTCCCCGGCTGTTCTGAAGCTGCCTCGCTGCCCGGCTCAGCGCTCTGCATCCGGACCTGACACACCGAGACCACTCACCGGAGCTCCTGTCCAAGAAACCTGATGGCTGTTCCGCCTTCGCCTCACGTCACTTCATGTTACCTCACGTCGCTTCACGTTACCTCACGTCACTTCACATTACCTCACGTCGCTTCATGTTACCTCACGTCGCTTCACGTTACCTCACGTCACTTCACGTTACCTTACGTCACTTCATGTTACCTCACGTCGCTTCATGTTACCTCACGTCACTTCATTTCATGTCGCTTCATGTTACCTCACGTCACTTCATTTCACGTCACTTCACATTACCTCATGTCGCTTCACGTTACCTCACGTCGCTTCACGTTACCTTACGTCACTTCATGTTACCTCACGTCGCTTCATGTTACCTCACGTCACTTCATTTCATGTCGCTTCATGTTACCTCACGTCACTTCACATTACCTCACGTCACTTCACGTTACCCTACGTCACTTCACGTTACCTCACATCGCTTCATGTTACCTCACGTCACTTCATTTCATGTCGCTTCATGTTACCTCACGTCACTTCATTTCATGTCGCTTCATGTTACCTCACGTCGCTTCACATTACCTCACGTCGCTTCACGTTACCTTACGTCACTTCACGTTACCTCACGTCACTTCATTTCATGTCGCTTCATGTTACCTCACGTCACTTCACATTACCTCACGTCGCTTCACGTTACCTCACGTCGCTTCACGTTACCTCACGTCACTTCATTTCATGTCGCTTCATGTTACCTCACGTCACTTCATTTCATGTCGCTTCATGTTACCTCACGTCGCTTCACATTACCTCACGTCGCTTCACGTTACCTTACGTCACTTCATGTTACCTCACGTCGCTTCACATTACCTCACGTCGCTTCACGTTACCTTACGTCACTTCATGTTACCTCACGTCGCTTCACATTACCTCACGTCGCTTCACATTACCTCACGTCGCTTCACGTTACCTTACGTCACTTCACGTTACCTCACGTCGCTTCACATTACCTCACGTCGCTTCACGTTACCTTACGTCACTTCATGTTACCTCACGTCGCTTCACATTACCTCACGTCGCTTCACGTTACCTTACGTCACTTCATGTTACCTCACGTCGCTTCACATTACCTCACGTCGCTTCACGTTACCTTACGTCACTTCATGTTACCTCACGTCGCTTCACATTACCTCACGTCGCTTCACGTTACCTTACGTCACTTCATGTTACCTCACATCGCTTCACATTATTTTACGTCACTTCACATTACCTCACGTCACTTCATTTCATGTCACTTCACATTACCTCATGCCGCTTCACATTATTTCACATCTCCTCACACTGCATCATGTCGCCCCACCTCGCTCTACGTTGCCACTTCACACGTTTCATATGATCTTGCGTCGTTTCAACACGTCATGTCTCTTCAGATCGTCTCACATCACTGAAGCGGTGACGCTGCCGCTTCACGTTTCGTTGCATCGTATCATGTCGTCTCACTTTGTCTCCCGTCGGCTTCAGTCAAAGGCTGTCAAAGCACAAACTCGCCTCTTAGAGACAAAAGTGATGTCAGACAGGTGTGAATTAACGAAGCTCTCGTCACTGAAGCCAAGCGTACAGGTGAGGGAGGCAGACGGTCGTCTCGGTGTGTCGGGTCCGAACGCTTTGTTTGATTCTCTGTACCGTCTGCTTCAGGCTGCCGTCAGAGCGTCTGGCTGTCAGTAATCCCTGTTGTTGTCCTCACAGGTGCCACCGGAGGGCGACGCTGGTTCACGCCTGCTCTCATTACTTTAACTGTTGCGCTGTAAAAAGTTCAGTGGAGGCTGAGTTTTACTGATGTGACTCAAAGAGTCCTCTGATGTAGCTGGATGAAAGGCCCATGAAGGGGTTAGGAGTGTTTTTATGTAGCTGTACATGTGATTCAAAGTCTCCACTTCAGACCGAGTTAAAGGGGTTTCGCTCAGTAATTCTGCTGCGTTTGGCCACAAGCTCTTATTTTTGGGGTTTCAAAGGGGATTTTGGGGGATTTTGTACTTGTTTTGATTCTACCATTCACATCCTTAAACTCAGGACGTCATGTCTTAGGTGTGAAGTTGGCTTAGGGTTAGCCGAACCCTCTAAAGCGTCTTCAGCTCATATCAAACCTCCCGGTGCTGTTGACCAGACTCGTGTCAGACTGTGACAGCGAGTCGTGTCCTGAAAGCCTGATGCTGCATCACTGTCATTAATGGACTCCTGCCTGCAGCTGTGCTCTCCTGCTCTGCACCAGCACAGCTTTTAGACCAGAACCTGCATCCCGCCCGTCACCCTGTCGTCACCCCCGGGCCCCCGGCCCTTTGGCGCCGTTCCCTCAGAGCATCTGCTGCTTCCTGTGGCCTGGCGTCGATCCCGTGTCGGATGCTTCAGCTCGTCCCTCCTGAACGCCGTCGACTCACTTTTGTTTCGCTTGTTTTTTGGCTGCAGCTGGAGACAGGAACAGCGTCGGGAGCACCGGCAGCGTCGGCAGCACCCGCAGCGCCGGCAGCGGACAGAGCACCGAGAGCAACAGCGCCCCCAACGGGCTCCAGCACAACGCTGGTCACAATGACAGCGCCAGCAAGGTAGAGTCATCCTGATACATCTGCTGATCCGTCGGCTTCACGTGTCCTGATTTCACTCCCTGAATCCCTGAAAAATCACAGATGTGGTCAGTGATTCAGAGTCAGGCTCCTTAAAATCAGCTGATTCACACAGAAACGTTCCCAAATCACTTCCAGGATTTCATCTTGAAGTGCAGTTTGTGTCTGATTTCTGGTCATTTTCTACACGTCTTATTATGAACAAAGGTCACATGATGAAGCAGCAGCTTGAATGTTGTTCTAAACCTCGTCAGGCTGCTCGTTTCTCTGCTCTTCAGCTGAAAACTGCTCACTGGTTGTGTTTCTGTGTGCAGCCGGCGCCCCCTGCTGTTGACTGTGGACGCTCAGACCTCAGCACGCAGCCCGATCATCCTGCAGGTGCTTCTCTCTTTAAAGACCTTTTGCTGTCTGTACTGTATTTGTTTGTGAGCATATTTATATTTTTCATTTTCTCCCTTTCTGCGATCTCTTGAAATTATATCAAACCATTACGGAAGCTGAACTTTTTCCCTTTTTATTTTTATTAAGAGGCTCAAGATCGCTTTTGAGATCTTCAGTTTGCTGTTCACAGTGTGTTTACAATCCCGTTCATCATGGCACATTTTAAACCAGATACCCTCAGATAAGATAAGATAAGATAAGATAAGATAAGATAAGATAAGATAAGATAAGATAAGACTTAGGTCGTTACAGCCAGCAAGTGTTACACAAAGCAAAGAAACAGAAGGGTTGAGATAGAAAGTGTTCAGGATACAGAACAGAAAATCATGTATATGTACAAGAATCTTGAGCTCACCTGAAGTGTTTTAATACGCTCAGTCCAACAAACTCTAACTCTTCAGTGTTTACAGTCAGAAGGTGAGGTGTGCTCAGGTGTGCTGTGATGTTACTGCAGGTGGGACTCCTCGGAGGCAGACGGTGACGGTGCAGAGGCCTGCAGAGCAGAGTTTCTCCCACCAGTTTGTTCGACCTCAGCAGCTGCTGGAGGGGAAGGTAAAGACCAGCGCGCAGACTGGGGACCGCCTGTCTCCAGACGGTCTTTTTGTCTTCATCATGTCTCTTTAATGTTGCTCGCGCAGTCAGAATCCTGCTGAATGGACAGCGTGTCTGTTCTTGGTGTGTGTTGTAGGATGCAGAGGCCATCTATCAGTGGCTGAGTGACTTCCAGCTGGAGCAGTATACTGGGAACTTCATCAGTGCTGGTTATGATGTTCCAACCATCAGCAGGATGACTCCCGAGGTGAAGACAGACTGCGGCAGATTGTACCTGTAGAACTGAGCTGCAGTTTGGTGTAAAGTCAGAGTGTCCAGACTGTGAATCACTGTGTCAGACTCATAATGAGAGTAATGTGCTGACTGACTCGCCGATGTCCTCTGTCTCGGTCTGTCTGCAGGATCTGACCGCCATCGGAGTGACCAAACCAGGCCACCGCAAGAAAATCTCCCTGGAGATCAACAACCTGAACATCCCCGAGTGGCTGCCTGAGTACATCCCAGTAAGACTTCCAGCTGTTTACTCACGAATACACGGACTCCCAAACACCGTGATACCAGCTGATCTGAGTGATCTGTTATTTCTCACAGTCTGATCTGGGCGAGTGGCTCAGTGCCATCGGCCTCCCACAGTACCACAAAAAACTCTCTGAAAATGGCTACGACTCCATCAGCATCGTCAAAGACCTCACTTGGGAGGATCTGCAGGAGATCGGCATCACCAAGCTGGGTACGTTGACGTTATGAGTCAGTACGGCTGCTGGGACCAGTGTTTTTACTTTGACGTGATGGTTGAATTTTTCCTCCAGGCCACCAGAAGAAGCTGATGCTGGCGGTGAAGAAGCTGTGTGACATCCAGAGGGCGATCCTTCAGGCTGAATCAGGCCAAGGCACGCTGCGTCGCAAAGCCCCCGGAGCCCTGCACCTGGTCACCATTGAGCCACCTGACGCGGCAGGTGAATGCTCCTCTCCTCACACCCCAAAGATGCTGACCTTCCAGGACAGCGAGCTGAGCACTGAGCTGCAGACGGCCATGTCCGGCCACTACGGTGGCTGTGAGGAAGGCTTCGCCATCAAAAACGCAGTGGGAATGTCCCAGAGCCAGGAGAGCATTGACACCCGGTCCAGGGGCTCCGGACGCTCCCAGGAGCCTCCCACAGCTTCCATCACCCCCCACAGCTGGTCCCAGGAGAGCCTGGATGGCAGCCCCGCCAAGGAGAGGAACCTCCCCGAGGGCTGGGACCAGAGGCCTCTGCAGCAGCAGCCGCTGCCCAAGCAGGTGCCTTTGGGCACGGCGACCGTATTTAAGTACCCGGCAATCCCATCCAAGCCCAAACTGTCTGGATCTCAGGGCCCCTCACCTCATGGCTCCCCAGCATTGAAGGGTTTCAGCTACCTGCATTCTCACTGTGGCTCCACAGACCTGAGCTCAACTCCAAGGCCTGAGGACCACTCCATGACCCTGATGCCGCCCAAGAAGCGCACCCAGAGCATGACCCGCTACGCCCTGTCGGATGGAGAGCCCGATGAGGATGACGAGGAGGCATCATTTCCTTCTGGAAACCTGTCATCCTATGCCACCTTGACCCGCAAACCCGGTCGCAGCCAGCTGGCTCGAATACAGTCGAGTTCAGAAAAGAATGGCAACGTGGGACGTAGTCAGTCCTTTGCGGTGCGCGCCCGAAAAAAAGGTCCCCCTCCTCCTCCTCCAAAGAGACTGAGCTCAGTGAGCAGCACCACCAGCGGGGAGCTGAGCGACAGCAGCACGACGTCGTCTGCTGGCGGCGCCATTACAGACAGTCCAGTGAGCGTGAGGAGCATTGCAGCCTCTTTGGAAGGCAGGACAGACGGGAAGAACCCGGCAGGACCTAAACCAGACCACATCCAGCAGGAGCCTCCACCGCCCTCTGTCAGCTCTGCAGGGCAGGAACCCAGGGAGGCTGCTGGGGTGAGGAGGAGGGTGCAGAGTGAGTGTATTCCCACCCAGACCAGCAGCAGCGCCGAGCCAGATCGAGGGGTGAAGTCTGATTCTGAGGAAGAAGAATCTAAAGGGAGCAGACTGGAGGGCTCCTCCTCCCCTCAGAACAGCTCCAGTGAGTGCATCCCCTTCGCCGAGGAGGGGAACTTAACCATCAAACAGAGACCCAAAGCTCCAGGGCCACCCAGGGCGGAAGCCGTGCTCGAGCCTCCAGAGAAGCCAGCAGCCAAGAACCTGGAGGTGCCCGAGTTTAACCTGAAGGAGTCGGACACGGTGAAGCGCAGACACAAACCCAAAGACAAGGAGCAGGGAGGAGGTTCCCCCAGCAGAGAGGGACAAGGGGCAGCTGGCTCAGAGTCTGGCAGAAGCAGGCCTCCATCTCAGAGCCAGGAAGAGGTCAGTTTGAGGATCAGTGAGGCCAGTCTGGAGAGGCCGGCCAGTCCGGCAACAGGATCACCCATCAAGCCCCCGCTTTCTCCAAAACCACCTGCTGTTGCTCCAAAACCGATCCGCCACAGTCTGCTGGCAGCACAAGGTAAGGTACTCGCAGTGTCTTCTGGGACTTGTTTCTCTTGACTTTGGACTTGTGGAGACTTGCTGGTGTTGACCTGGGACTTGAACCAGGACTTGAAATTGATATTTCACCTGCTGTTGTCTCTTCAGCAGCTGGACTGTCCTCCCCACCTCTGACTGTCAACGTGGTTCAAAGTGTGGCCTTCACCTCCCCGTCATCTCCAGCTCACGGGCCCCCGGCTCCACCTCCGGCCCCTCAGGCCCCTCAGAGTCCCTCTCTGACAGCAGCGAGGCCTCAGGTGTGTGTGGTGGGTCCCGGTCTTCTCCCTGAGTCATCTTGTGGAACTGAGGTGGTTCAGCAGAGACTGGATCAGACCAGCACCTCCCTGGAAGCAGCTCTGAAGGCCGTTGAGAGAAAACTGAAGCTGGAGGACAACTCAGACAGGTAAGACTGTCAGATCTTCATTTTCCCTCCCAGGTTGTTTAATTTGAAGGATTTTTAGAGGCACGTGGAGGTGAAAATACACAAAACAAAAAAATGAAGAAAAAATGTTTTGTTTAACAAAAATCCAAAGTTTTATCTTTGGACTACTTGACAATAAGAAAAGATGAAGTCGACAAGATGAGTCAGGAATTAACATTTAAATCTGAATTTAATTCTGAAATGGAAAATAAAATTAATCGCGCATGTTAGCGCACAGATGTTAGCCTTTATGCTGAAGCCTCACAGAGCTGCTAGCATGGCGTCGGAGCGTTAGCCTTCAGGTTCGGTCTGTAACGTCGCTTCAACAACAAACTCCTTCTGAGAGCACCTTCATGCCCTCCAGAGGAAGTCTGTAACGCCACCCTGAGGTCAGAGGTCATGTTGGTACAGCTGTGAGAACAGTGACATCAGTCTGAGCTGTAGTAGACGCAGCGTCCTGTAGGGGGCAGCAGAGTTTCAGCCTGTCAGTATTCACATGCATGTTCGTTGTTTGTCGTGTTTTCTCTGCAGCGGAGCAAACACGGTGAAGTCTGCGGGGACCATTCTGGACGACATCGGCAACATGTTTGACGACCTGGCCGACCAGCTGGACGCCATGTTGGACTGAAGACTGTAAACGCCTCAAAAGAAAAACCCTCACAGTGAAACAGGAGGAGAGAACGAGGGGAGAGGAGGCTCGCAGAGACGTTTAAGGCCTCAGGAGCCAAACAGTCGTCCTGATCTCCGCCTGAACACCAGCACTTAATCTCCACTGCTTCCTACAAGCTCCTCCGCCCACATTTCTCAGACTGTGGACGGTTTCACTTTTTCAACCTTTTCAGCGCTCGTGTCGTCGCGTCTCGTCAAATGTGAACCAAACAGAGACAGAAGTGGGACCAGCGGCGCCGCTGTGAGGAAAAACTCCTCAGCAGATTATTATTATGAGTCTTCACTGATAATGTAACATGAAGTTTTATATGTTTGGATTCACAGAGAGACGAGGTGCTGACCTCACTTCCTGTCCGGCGTCTGTCCCGCCAGTTTCTGAAACGTGTTCCCGCCGTTCAATCTGTGTTTTAATGTAAATGAGCTTCTCGATGTCGGAACAGTTAATCTGGTTTCTTCTTTCCTGGACCTCAGTGCTGCGTTCAGGTGCTGCTGGTGCTTCAGCTTCAGGTGAGACGCTGAAACGCAGTTAACAGGTCCTTTAATCAGACACCGACGTGCCGAACGCAGCTTTAGAACATCAGACAGAGGAACACGTGGGAAAGAAAAGGTTCCAGCTTCCACCAGGTGGCGCCCATCGTCCCACAAAAGCTGGTTTATTGGACCAATCGTCCTCATTGGTGGGACAGAAGCTGGACCTCTGTCTCTCTTCAGCTCGTCCTGTCTGACCATTTCAAACTTTCCCTTTGTAATATTTAAAGAGAATCTATTTTATACCCAGCGATCGTTCCCGCGTGTCGCTCCGCTCGGCTCGCCGTCGGGAGGTTGGCGTCGTTCACGTGTTGTCGAATCTGAACGAAGCGAAGCGCGTTCGGCTCAGTTCAGTCAGCGTGTGTGTGCAGTGGACGACGGCACGTGATACATACTGTTTTTTGATATTCATTTTAGCCAAATTAGTATTTAAATTAGAGTTATCTAAATATGTATATTGTACACTAGAGGTCTATAGAGGAGCAGATATTCAACCAAAGTCTTTGTACAGGTGTCCCTCAGATGTCTTCACAAACTTTCCTTTAAACGTGCTGAACTGTCCTCTTCCTGTCCTTCTGCCGTGGCGATGAAATGTTTTTTGATGGATCAATCTTCCGTGTTTCGCATGTCGTAGCTGTGTCCGAACGTGTCGTGAAAAGGCCGTTAGCCTCGCCGTGTCTCGTGTCTGCTGCTTTGTTTCTCCATCTGTGAGTCTCAGGAAAATCCCTCCGGACCGAACGCTCGGCCGCCTCCGTGTTCAGCCGAATGAGCCAGAAATCAAAGAAAAGAAAAGAAATGAGACACGTTTTCGTACATTTGGAGGAGGAGTTTTCAGCTGTTTATGTGGAGGAACTCAAGGCGGTGAAGGCGGCGCATTAACAGACGTTTTAAATGTCACTGTTGTCCAGCAGGGGGCGACGCAGACCCGACAATGCAAAGTTTAGCTTTAGCTTTGGTGCGTTGAAGGTTCTGGGACTGCAGACTGTCCATGTGTTAGCTTAGCATCGCTGCACGTCACTCCACCGCTCGGTCACATCGCAAACCGCAGGAGGGAAGCGCGACGTGTTTTTAGCCTGCAGGTGACCTCACAGGTGCTCACTGTCTGTCCAGGTCCAGACCTGCAGCTGGGACAGCCCAGCATGCTGAGGACCTGTGTCTGTTTGCCTGACAGGTGTGACTGAGCGGGGTGAGCGTGAATCCAAAGGTCCAGACCCACAGGTGTGACGTCAGGTCCACGTGGAGGATTCTGGACTCTCTGCAGACTCCATCGACCGCAGAGATTTGCTGGTTTTACTTCGTCAGCCATTTAAAGTGACTTCACGTGGAACTCGTGGTTACGGCGTCGACGCCGCTGCGAGGCAACGACAACATGGACGCCTGAAGACTCCTCGTGGTTCTCGTCTGTCTTTGCTTCTTTCCATATTAGAACGTTAAAATGACGACGTGAACTTATCATCCACTGAAAATGACTTTTGAGGCAGCAGGAAGTGGTTTGACTGAGGACCTGATTTCTCTGGATGAGGCATTTTAAATCGTCCGCGTGCAGCAACGAGCGCAGGTGAGCTGAGGTGAGCGCTGACTCACCTGTGACGATGACTGACGCCACATTCCTCCAGTTTTCAAACCAAAACACAGACGACGTCTGATCAGAAGCAGCTACAGTGTATTGATCCACATTATCAGTCTGCAGCATGTTGGAGGTCAGAGTGCGTGTGTGCGTGCGTGTGCGTGCGTGTGTGTGCGTGCGTGTGTGTGCGTGCGTGTGCGTGCGTGCGTGCGTGTGCGTGCGTGTGTGTCATGCTGATGTTTCCTGTTGTTCGCTCGTTCTTTGTCCTCTGCTGCTTTTGTCTAACCATTAAAAACTGATGATGTTACTGTTTGTGTGTTTTTATTGAAGAGAAGAAAAACATGAAAACATCTTTGTCGTCTGATGATCTGAATCTGAGATCAGAGAGAAGTACAACGGTCACAGGAGACACTTTACTGCACTGTAGTACTTTTACTGCAATACATGAAGGACATTTACATACTTTTACTGAAGTCACATTTTCACTGCAGGACTTTTACTCGTCACCATGTGTATTAGTATTGTTACTGCAGTAGAGGCTCTGAGTACTTCCCGGTGACGGGGGTCAGACGTGTCTTCCCTCCTGTCTTCATGTGTCTTTAAACTTGGACACGCGCGCTGATGCTGTTGTCCTGCAGTGTTTGACCAGCAGATGTCGTCACTCTCTGGATCAATACGTCAGAGCTCCACAGTTTCATCCACGTCACTGAGACAAACTTTATTTACATGTTTCGTGAATCAGTGATGAATGTCACGTGTTCTGTTCACCTCTGGCTCTGATTGATCCCCGTCCATTGATCACTTGTGTCTGACGCAGCTCTGCAGTGATTCCAGTCGGTAAACCACGTGATCCCTGATCTCTTTTCCGGGATCATAACAGCCGTTAACGCCCACTAAATTACAGCCCAGCTGCCTTCATGTTTGTCCTGCTTTCCGCTGAGGTTTCCAGCAGTTGACCCGTCACAGAGTCAGGATCCAGTCCGAGCTGCTGCCGCTGCTGAGCCGCACAGGGACCAGGTGAGGCGGGGCAGAACTGCGCTTTAAAACCGCTAAGTTTTAAACTTCCTCACTTATCAGCAAATATTCATGATGGATGAAATGTATCCTAACATGTCTCGCGAATGATCGGGAGCTGAACCTTAAATCGGCATGAGTCAGATCCACCGAGCAGGACTCAGTTTAACGGGATCTTGCTTTAACTTGTGTTTGTCTTGAGAGTCTCGGCGCTCGTCTCCAGCGCTTCGTTTGCGTCATTGATGCCCGGTCTGAGAGGCCTGGTCCGGGGCTCGGCTGCTGTTTGTTAGCGATGACCGCAGCTTCCTGTTGTCCTTAAAGTACCTTCATGGCTGCTCTGCGGAGGCTCTGACGCGGGACGTTAAATGTAGGAGGTTGTGACGGGAGTTTGGTATCAGGTTTCTGCTTTAAGTAAAGAAGTGATCAGAGTGTTCAGGTAACAACCAGGAAGTGGGCTCATGCACTAACTGAATTACCTGCACACAGGTGTGTGTGTGTGTGTGTGTGTGTGTGTGTGTGTGTGTGTGTGTGTGTGTGTGTGTGTGTGTGCGTGCGTGTGTGTGTGTGCGTGTGTGCGCGTGTGTGCGTGCGTCCCCGGAAGAGACGTTTCCATCTGTGCGCGTGGATGTGACTCATCCTCCTCCTCCTCCTCTGAATGTGACTCAGGCTTTTCCGCCGTCAGAACTGAACCCCTGAGCAGATCCTGGACCAGTTAGAGCCACGCAGACTCAGAGTCTGACCCTCTGAACAGACGTTTAACCTTTGAGCTGCAGGTTTTACAATCGATTCATTGATTGATCAACTTTTTTCATTTATTGCAAAACATCAGATTTCATAAACTCTTCATATGTTTGTGTGTAAAAACCTCAAAGTAAGTAAAGCTGTGAAGTACCTGAGTAAATGTACTGAGGTCATGTGACTTTCTCGTCTGCCAGGTTCTCTTTTTGTCTCTGGGCTTAATCCTCTGAATGTTTGCTCTGCGGGGCGGACAGAAATCCATTCATCATGTGGTGGACTCTGTCCTCTGATTGGCGTCTTTGTGTTACAGGTGTGTCTCTGTTCATACCTGAGCGTTTCTCTCTCACGATCGAGCTCGTCATTCATGTTGCTGAATTGTCCTCAGCAGTTTAAATCTGAGATTCGTCCCTTCACATCAGAGCTGCTGTCTCTGTCCAGTTTGTCCGTCCAGAAACTCAAACAGACTGTAGTGATTAAATGCAGCAGCTGCACAAACGTCAGAGGAGAAACTTTACCTTCAGTCGTCCAGCTGATCCTGATACCTGAATCAAAGTAAAGCAGTGCTGATCTGATGCAGTGACCCAGAACATGAAGCACTAAAACTGACTCCAGACCTGCTGTGAATAAAGGTGAACGGAGGTGCCTGATGTCTGCTTTTATGATGTCACAAAAATCCAGAAGCTGTCTTTAATGGTCACAGCTCGTCAGCTGGTCAACATGAAGACATGTACGCCTTCAGGACAGTTTGACCACAGGACGTTACACTGATTGGATCTTTAATCAAAGGAGACAGATAATCCTACGCCGCCTCCGCTGGAGCCTGATGCTCCCATTAATATTGATATCATGCTAACATTGTTAGCGTAGCCTCGGTTCACCTGTGACTGTGCACAAACACCAGACCTGCAGCTCTTCAGGACAGACTTGGACTTTCAGAAAGACTCTGAATTCAAAGCGGATCAGTGACATCTGGACGAAACCAGATCCAGTATCAGACCAGGAGACCTCAAAGGTTTGGGGACAGGTGGGACAGGTACTGTGTCTCTGGTGGACAAACAATGCAAAATCTCCTTTTTAAGGTTTTTCTCCTCTTTTATTTCTGGTTGTGTGAAAAACAAACAAAAAAAATTTAAAATGATTCTTTCTGAACCAGCTGAGAGATTTCTCACACACACACACACACACACACACACACACACACACACACACACACACAGGGTTTCTAACCTCGGCCTCTGTCTTCAGTCTTTGCTTTAGATCATGTCTAAGAAGGGAGGAAACCGCGGGATGGAGTTTGAGGTGCCGATTGACGCGTCAATCATCCGGATCCCGCCCCATCACTACATCCATGTGCTGGACCAGAACACCAACATCGCCCGGGTGGAGATCGGCCCGCTCACCTACATCCGCCAGGACAATGAGAGGTCAGAACGTCCGTCTGACACACAGTGAATCACCTCTGACGTTTGGCTTCAGCCTCGCAGAGCCGCTAACAGCAGAGCCGCTAACAGCTGCTAGCCGGAGGCTCGTAGTCTGGTTTCATGAAAATGTTAGCAGACATTACTGCTGAAGGAACAGGGCGATTTCTTCATGGGACTAAAATGATATTAATCTCATGTCTGTATGTTCAGAGCTGTCAGGCTGTGTTTAGCTTAGCTTAGCTTAGCTTAGCATAAAGACTGGCAGCAGAGGAAAAGGGCTAGCCTGGCTTTAGCTCAGAGGTACACCTACAAACATCTCTAACGCTCTTTAATCAACTCGCTGTGTCTCGTTTAATGTGCACACAAACAGAAACGTTTTAGCCGCTAGCTTGTAGTTAGGCTAATTAGCTAGCTAGCTGTTTCTCCCTGAAGTTGGCATCAGTCTTTTGAAATAGGAGAGCTCCAGCCAGGATACCGAGCAAAAGTAATTAGCATCAATCAGTTGACATGCTAACTGTATGTTAGCATTAGCATGCCAAACAGTGCCATCGTAACAACGATGACAGGACGCCGTTTGTGAGTCTAACACAATATGGAGTCTGAGGTTGACCTTTAACGACGAGTTCTGAAGAGAAAATCTTCGTCATTCAGAGTCGTGATCATGTGACCTGTATCCTGACTTCATCCTCCTCTTCGTCAGAGTGCTCTTTTCCCCGGTTCGTATGATCATGGTGCCGCCGCGTCACTACTGCGTGGTCCTCAACCCCGTGGCCCGTGACAATGACAATGAGGTCCTCTTTGACCAATCAGGCCAGGCCAAGCTCCGTCACGCCGACCTGGAGATCCGTCTGACCCAGGACCCGTTCCCCCTGTACCCCGGAGAGCAGGTCCAGCAGGTCTGTAGGAACCTGGTCTGTGTTTGAGGCTCGCAGAGCTGCTCGCCGTCCTGCTCGTGGATCTGTAACCTTTGTGTTTGTGTGTCAGGACGTGACCCCGCTGCAGATCGTGTATCCGGACACGGCGCTCCGTCTTCAGGCCCTGCTGGACTTCCAGGTGGAGGGAGGAGAGAAGAGGGTCGCTGGAGACGAGTGGCTGTTCGAGGGACCAGGTGTGTTTTTGACATTGTTTTCATTGGTGTCCTGCAGCTTCTCAGCAGATATATATATGTGTGTGTGTGTGTGTGTGTGTGTGTGTGTGTGTGTGTGTGTGTGTGTGTGTGTGCTGCAGGGACGTACATCCCCAGGAAGGAGGTGGCTGTGCTGGAGACCATCAAGGCCACCGTGATCAGAGAGAACCAGGCCATCAGGCTGAGAGCCCGCAAGGAGGGAGTGGACAGAGGAGGCGTCCGCAGGGTCACAGGTGACACACACACACACACACACACACACACACACACACACAGAAAATACATACAGAAAAAACACTCTGACACACATATAGACACACACACACACACACACACACACAGAAAATACATACAGAAAAAACACTCTGACACACATATAGACACACACACACACACACACACACACACACACACACACACACACACACACACACACACACGATGATGATGATGAGAAAGTAAAGCATGAAAATCCCAAATGTGCAGGAAATTATTTTACATCTTTAACTGGTGTGTGTGTGTGTGTGTGTGTGTGTGTGTGTGTGTGTGTGTGTGTGTGTGTGTGTGTGTGTGTGTGTGTGTGTGTGTGTGTGTGTGTGTGTGTGTGTGTGTGTGTGTGTGTGTGTGTGTGTGTGTGTGTGTGTGTGTGTGTGTGACAGGTGAGGAGTGGTTGGTCAGCAAGGTGGGCGCGTACCTTCCAGGTGCTCATGAAGAGGTCATCGACATCGTGAACGCTTTCATCCTCACTGACAAGGTGACTGTGTGTTTCAGTTGCTGTGGCTCGGTCATGTGACCTCTGTTGCTACGGTGACTAATTTGCATATGAGTCAGCCATGACTGAGCTCAGGGTCCAAGGTCAGACTGACTTCATGACGCAGTTTGTGTTTTTATTGGTGTTGTTTGCTTCCAAACAAAAGATAGGCAAAGCTAAGCTAAGTTAAGCTAAGCTAAGCTAAGCTAAGTGTCCTCTGACAGTCAGGGTGTGAATCAGGTGAAAACGCTCATGAGTTCTTCTCTCTGCTTCTCCTCAGAAAGCGCTTCATGTTCGCGCCGTGCAGGCCTTCAAAGACACCGGCGGGCGGGAACGCCGCACCGGGGAGGAGTGGCTCATCACCATGGCCAACAGGGAGGCGCACATCCCCTCTGTGTCGGAGGAGGTGGTGGGGGTGGTGGATGTGACCACGCTGAACAGCAGGCAGTACTGCGTGGTCCTGGACCCGGTGGGGCCCGATGGGAAACCTCAGCTGGGAAAGAAGAGGGTGGTGAAGGTGAGGAGGACCGTCCCTCCTCCACCTCCGGTCCAGACCGAGAGCACACATACTGCGTACACTGCAGATACTCTATATACAGTATACAGTGTATAAACTGTATAGAGTACGTGCTGTATGTACTGTAGGTACTATATACTGTGTAAAGTATGTCGTAAATACTGTATGAGCTCATCCTCTCCCCAGGTTGGGATCTCCCTCAGTAAGAGGCTTTGATCTTTGTTGTTTTCAACATAAACTGCGAGTTTTCAGCTTTAATCGTGTTTTTGTACCTCGAGAACTTCATATCTGTTTCAAGACAGTTTCAAGTCGTTTTTCCCTTCTTGAAGTCATCATACTTTGTGTATTTGCTGGTAGTCTTTGCAGCATAAAACTCAGTTTCTCTCACTGTGTTGCTCATACTCTCACCTTATGACCCGCCCTGCAGTAATACTTCAGTTATATGTACTCTATGTCCTTTGTCCCCGGACCTGATGACTCTCGTCTCTCTCTGTCAGGGCGAGCGCTCATTTTTCCTGCAGCCAGGCGAGCACCTTGAACAGGGCATCCAGGACGTCTTCGTGCTGTCGGAGGACGAAGGTCTGGTGCTGAGAGCCGTGGAGGCCTTCAATGACACGGAGGAGGTGAGAAACCAGAGCAGCCGGCTGATTGGAGGAAGTACTGACAGCAGTAGTACCGCTGTGTACAAGTACTGTTACCAGTACAAGTCTGTCTGTTGTCACAGCTGCTTCACTGTAGGAGAACCATCTCTTTAGTGCATTAAATCCCTGCACGCACACACACACACACACACACACACACACACACACACACACACACACACACTTGCACACCCCTGTACACACACACACACCTGCACGCGTGCACACACACACACACCTGCACACACACACACACACACACACTTGCACACCCCTGTACACACACACACACACACACACCTGCACACACACACACACACATACACTTGCACACCCCTGTACACACACACACACACACACACACACACACACACACCTGCGCACGTGCACACACACACACCTGCACACACACTTGCACACCCCTGTACACACACACACACACACACACCTGCGCGCGTGCACACACACACACACCTGCACACACACACACACACACACACACACACACACACACACACACACGCACACACACACACCTGCACACACACACACACACACACACTTGCACACCCCTGTACACACACACACACACACACACACACATCAGGCTGATCAGGTAGAGCGTGTTCTTCTGCTGTTCAGGTGAGGAATCAAACCGCCGCAGCTCATTCGTCCTGAACGTGATGAGATTATTGGGGACACTTTAAAGTGAACGTTAACGTTTGGTCCTGTGTCTCCTGCAGAGATGTCTTCCATTTGTTGAGCTGTGATTGGCTCGGCCTGTTCAGTGATGAGCGCAGCGATGTGATTGGAGTACCGCTGCGCCTCCTCGCTCTGTTTGTCCTCTGCTGATCTTGTGAAACCGGTTGATCCCAGAAACTGATTAAAAAAGCAAACTGAGTCCGAGGCGCGTCGGCCGAGCGCCAACGGAGCGTTTCAGGCCTCCGCCCACTCGGGACAAAGGTCAAAGTCCCGCGCGGCCCGGACCACACCTCCCATCACTGATGGTGCCGCTGGGCGGGTCCACGGGCCGATTCGCTCTTTGAGCCTCAGACTGTGATTGGCTGGTTTGTCTGGAGACGCCGACTCGTTGTTTTTAGGAGCTTTAGTTTCAGAGAAAACACCTTCAGACGGAGGTGACTGTCCTTCATCATCTTCCCTTCCTAACCTGGCTAACCCATTATACCCCAACTCTGTTCTTCTTCTCCTCCTCCTTCTTCTTCTTCTCTCTTTCCTTTCAATCAAACCCCGTCCCTTCTTCCTCCATCCTTTACGTTTTCCTCTTCCTCCTCCTCATGAAATGTCTTCCTCTTTTGTTTGAAACATTCGTGTTTTACTCTCAGTGCTCCTCTCCACTCCCCTCTGCTCCTCCTCCTCCTCCTCCTCCTCATCATCATCTATCTCCACCTTCTCCCCCTCCTCCACCGCTCCAATGCATCGCCACGTTAACCCTTCTCTCCCTCCTCCACCTCTCTCTCTCCCGTTCTCTCTGTCAGCGTGAGGAGGAAGAAGAGGAAGCGGCGGAGGAGGAGCTGATGGAGGAGAGGGCGAAGCGTTCCCGGCGGAGCGGCGTCCTCCGTCGCCCCGGAGACCGCTGGATGCTGCGGGGTCCCATTGAGTACGTCCCCCCGACCACTGTGGAGGTGATGCACAGGCGACAGACGATCCCATTGGACGAGAACGAGGGCATCTACGTCAGAGACATCAAAACCGGAAAGGTGGGAGTCAGCAGCCTCAGGTGCATTTCAGCAAAATCCATCCAATCACAGAGCTCAGAAATGCGCTGTGGTGGATAGAGCCCTGTTTAAATCTCAGCTTCTTCTCCACAGCGACAGCAGCTGAGGCTCATGGGTATTTCAGTGTTGTCACTTGTGCGTGCGGATTACTGAACCTCAGACTGGACTTCTTGGCGTCCGTCTCACCGTAGCGTGTCTTTGGTCCTCAGGTGCGAGCAGTGATCGGTCACACCTACATGCTGAGTCAGGATGAGGTGTTGTGGCAGAAGGTGCTCCCGGCTAACGTCGAGGCCCTGCTGGCTTCTCCTCTGGACCCGCTGGCCGACCGCTCGGACCGGACCAGAACCGGAGAGGCCATAGTGAGGGACAAGACCAAGGTGGTCTCCTACAGGGTCCCCCACAATGCCGCCATCCAGGTCTACGACTACAGAGAGAAGAAGGCCAGGTGTGACTCTGGTTTCCTGTCCTGATGGAGGGAGGCGGAGGTTAAATAAACCAGCTGATGGTGGGGTTGTGGTCTTGTCTTCAGGGTGGTCTTTGGACCAGAGAGGGTTATGTTGGGACCCGATGAGCAGTTCACCGTGCTGTCGCTGTCCGGAGACAAACCAAAGAGGGCCAACATCATCAAGGCCATCTGCCTCCTGCTGGGACCCGACTTCTGCACCGACATCATCACCATCGAGACGGCCGACCACGCCCGCCTGCAGCTGCAGCTCTCCTACAACTGGTAACTACGGCTGGGTCACCAAAGGGGGGGGTCGACACTCAGCTGAGGGGAACGAGGGGCTAACTCTGAGCTAACGGACCAGAAGCTAACCGTAAACTAGGGGACACGTGTCCTCGAGCTCGATGAGTCACTGCTGTATCAACGTGTTGCTGCTTTAAATCAGTGAAGGTTTCAGCTGCCACTTTATTAGGTACCCTGAGGCAGAGCAGGCGTCCTCCTTCAGTTCATGTTGAAACTGTTTCAGGTGTGTTGATGGACGTTTGCGCTGCTGACAGACAGGTGTGTCTGTCCATATTCGACACCTGTGAACATGGCAGCTCTTCCTCTGTGAATGTCTCTTCAGGCACTTTGACATCAAGACTCCAGCCGAGCCGGCTCAGGCGGCGGCTCTCTTCTCAGTCCCTGACTTCGTGGGAGACGCCTGTAAGGCCATCGCCTCCCGCGTCCGAGGAGCCGTCGCCTCCGTGCAGTTCGACGATTTCCACAAGGTTCTCCTCCAGTTTCAGTTCTGGACTTTAGATTTGACTTGTTTAACGAGGGATGGAGGAAGTACTTTAATAATACCACAATGTACAAATACATTACAAGTTAATCGAATAAGAGTAAATAATAAGTAAAAGCTTTCCTCTTATTCTTATAGAATCACAGAAGAGCTCTGCTCACTGGTCATCAAGCAAAGGTCTTTTCTGTTTCTAGAACTCGAACCGGATCATCTGCTCTGCCGTGTTTGGCTTCGATGAGAAGCTGGCGGTTCGTCCCAGCCTTCGCTTCAGCCAGAACAACCTGGTGATCAGCAGCGTGGACATCCAGTCTGTGGAGCCTGTGGACCAGAGGACACGGGACGCCCTGCAGAAGAGCGTCCAGCTGGCCATTGAGATCACCACCAACTCCCAGGAGGCCGCGGCACGGTGTGATGCAATGCGACACGACACGACACGACACACGCAAGACAACACAACACAGCTTTAAAGGGGAACTCGAAGCGTATGCTAAGCTAACTCTCAGAGACGCTGCAGGAAGTCACTGCAGTTCAAACCATTTCAGTTCACACTTTGTGGGACAGTTAGACGTGTTAATCAGAGAGCGTCTGACAGTCAGGCTAAGTCAGGGTTAGCCTCTTCGTCCACTTATCTTAGCATAAGCTTCGCGTTCCTCTTAGCCTAGCTTTAGCTTCTAGCTCCAGAACACCGTTTATGTCTCATAGAAAGACACTGAAGCGTGTGTGTGTGTGTGTGTGTGTGTGTGTGTGTGTGTGTGTGTGTGTGTGTGTGTGTGTGTGTGTGTGTGTGTGTGTGTGTGTGTGTGTGTGTGTGTGTGTGTGTGTGCGTGCACAGGCACGAGGCGGAGCGTCTGGAGCAGGAGGCTCGGGGGAAGCTGGAGAGGCAGAGGATCACTGACCAGGCCGAGGCGGAGCGAGCCAGGAAGGAGCTGCTGGAGCTGGAGGCGCTCAGGTAACCACAGGTTCACTGGGTGAACTGGTGAAGCACCAGTAAGAGATGTTAGCGTCACGTTTCAGACTGGACAGAGTGCTGCATGAACTGTCTGTGTGCGTCTCAGCGCTGCGGTGGAGAGCACAGGAGCTGCCAAGGCCGAGGCTCAGTCTCGGGCGGAGGCGGCTCGCATTCAGGGAGAGGCGGCGGTCAACGAGGCCAAACTGAAGGCCGAGGCTCAGAGGATCGAGGCGGTACGTCCACATCCTGATCGCCCTTTCACAATAAAACTCACCACACAGAGCTGTCACACAGTAAAAGTAGCAATAGCACAGTGTGAAGTACAAAAGTAACAGTAAGAACATATAAGTACCAGAGGTAAAAGTACTTGTTGTGCAGCATTTTGTTATTAATGTGTTCTAATTATTGATCCGTTAATGTGATCATCAGTTTACTGCTGTAGCTGCTGACGGTGGAGCTCAGTTCAATGGCTTTTTAATGCAGAGAATACAAATACTCGAGTGAAGTACTTCACAATTGTACTTAACGATAGTAGCTGAGTAAATGTTACTGTGTGTGTGTGTGTGTGTGTGTGTGTGTGTGCGCGTGTGTGCGTGCGTGCGTGCGTGCGTGCGTGCGTGCGTGCGTGCGTGCGTGCGTGCGCGTGCAGGAGGCGGAGCTCCAGCGCCTGGCGAAGGCTCGTGAGCAGGAGCTGAACTATAAGAAGCAGATGGACATTCTGGAGGTGGACAAGCAGAAGAGTCTGGCTCAGATCGAGAGCGAGCGCTTCGGCCAGCTGGTGGCGAGTCTGGGCAGCGACACGCTGCAGGAGATGGCGAGAGCCGGGCCGGAGCTGCAGGTACGAGCGCTGCCGAGGAAACGCAGAAATACCTGCAGTGAAAACAGGTTTCAGTTTCAGACTCACCTGCTCGGTGGTCTGACCGTTAGAAGCTGAGTGTGTTGTTTCACCTGCAGTTAGAAAACCAGGAAGTAAACAAACACACGGTACTTCCTGGATAATGGAGCAGTCCTTCCGTCTGATTGGCTGGACACTAGAGCCCCATTTCACATAGAAGTGAATGGAAAGAAGTCCAGTGTGACAGCAGGATTGCCAGGCTCTGATTGGCTGATTGAAACTTAGCACCTGTCTCCTGTCCTCCAGGTGAAGATGCTCCAGGCTCTGGGGCTGAAGTCCACCCTCATCACGGACGGGGTGACACCCATCAACCTCTTCAACACGGCCAAAGGCCTGCTGGGGGCGCTGCCGGAGCAGGGCCAGTGAGGAAGAGGAGGAGGAGGAAGAAAAGGGGGGGGGGGGGTGTCCAAAAGTAAACCTCTACACACTCATTGTCCTGTTTGTGGTGGTTGGAGACGGATTATGTGCCTTCGTCAGATTTAAAGACGCACTTCCTGGTTTGTTTACGTCGAACCAGCTGTGTGTCTTTAAAATCATTATCATGCCAAGAATTGAGCTCTCGACCCGCCCAGGACCGACATGTGACCACAGAAACACCGCCGAGTCTTTTTGGCTCTAATTTGATCCCGTAGAAACGGTCCTGGTTGATGAAGACGAAGAGCTGCGTTTCAAAATATCTTTGATTGAACTTGAACCTGGCGGACAAACAAACTGAGGTCAACTACAACTCCCAGGATGCATTTCACTAACAACCAGTCCCGCAGCACCACCTGCTGGTAGGATTTGAAGCTCTGTGATTGGACGTTTGTCCCTGAAATGCATCTTGGGATTTGTAGTGAGCATCGTGTTCACAGGCTTCTCGTACACACTGACATGTTTCTGCCGCAGCTGTTTGACTGTAGACCAATCAAATCGTCCTTCTGTTGGGCGCGTCAAAGCACGCCGAGCTTCAGATGAACTGACAAACTGTTTACTAAGATTTAAACGCCGGCTTTGCTCGCCTCGCTGTGAGGAGCGCTCACACTGTTTATCAGCTGGCCGTTAATGAGGGTCGGAGGTTTACTTTTGGACAGGTGAGCAGCACGAGGACAGGAGGACAGGAGGACAGGAGGACGTGCTGTCACCGTAAGAAATGCAACCAAATATGCTGCAAATGAAGAATTGTGCCTGCAGACGACTCAGCAGTCTGTAGTTGTAACCTGACGGCCAGAGTTCTGGTCCTGCTTTGCACTGCGGCCTCGACGCGTCGACGAGCTGAAGTTTACGTTTGTTTGTGTACTCAACCAAAAGTACTGCGTTTCTCTGCCTTCTTACAAACTTTGTTTCTACGTAAAAACTGATTAAATCTGCTTCTGTCCACGATGTCTCTCGTCTCTGTGTTTCTGTGCACTCACATACACACAAATACACATACGGACATGTACACACATACATACGCAAACAAAAACACACAAACATGTACACAAATATACATATATGTACACACAAATACACGTACGGACATGCATGTACACAGAAAAACACATACATACCTATACATACACATAAACGTGCACACAAATACACACACAAACATTAAATATGTACATGCAAATACACATACATGTGTACATGTACACACATACATGTACACATAAATTCACATACACACGTATACGCAAATATACATATATGAGTGAAATCATGTACATATGTATGTGTATTTGTGTGTACCTGTACGTATGTATGTGTACTTTTGTGTACATGTATGTATGTATACATATATATGTGTGTGTGTACATGTACGTGTTTTTGTGTAAATGGATGAACAGAAACTCAGAATGTACAAACACATGTACATACATATATGTACACATAAATACATACACATACACACAGTCACACAGTCGTGTCCACAGAGCTGTGCAGCTTCTCTTCCTGGAGATGTTTTTTTTTATTTTGGCAGCTTCAACAGTTCCACTGGTTCCACTGGTTCCACTGGTTCCATCATTTTCCATTAGTCATCAGGTGAAAACCTTTTGTATTATTATCTATTGCAAATGCATGTAAATATCAACAAATAAAAATATGCATGTATAAATCAGAAATGACTGACATCAGCATCTTCATAAACATCTTCCACAGTAAATATGAATGAAGGACTGCTTTCTGAAACCCCGTCCATCAGTTACTTCCTGCCATTACTCCTTTTTTAAATTAAGTAGTAGAAATAATAATAATAATAATTATTATTATTATTATTATTGTTATTATTATTATTTTTTTTTTCTTCTTTTTTTTCTGTATTTTTTTCCCCAACACTTTCCCGGAAAACTCCAGTTTGACTTGACATACATACAAACATGTACACACCAATACACACGTACATACACGCAGAAGGCCACCAGATGGCGTCACAGACTTAGAAAGAAAGACAGCTGACTTCCCTGGTGTGTGTGTGTGTGTGTGTGTGTGTGTGTGTGCGTGTGTGTGTGTGTGTGTGTGTGTGTGTGTGTGTGTGTGTGTGTGTGTGTGTGTGTTAGACACACTTCTAACCTGTTTAGACACAGATGTGACAGATGTGATTCTAAAGTGATTTGCTGTTTGAAAACCAGCCTTCATGTATTTTTCAGCCCATTTAGCCACAAACAAACACATTCACTGTGTACTCTGTACAGTACACCGTGTACTGTACAGAGTACACGGTGTACTGTACAGAGAACACAGAGTACAACATGTGTACCACCACCACCACATGGAGTACACGGTGTACACCATGTGAACTGTGTACTGTACAGAGTACACTGTGTACTGTACAGAGTACACAGAGTAGTCCGTGTACACCTTGTACTGTACAGAGAACACAGAGTACACCATGTGTACCACCACCACCAAATGGAGTACTTGGTGTACACCATGTACACCGTGTACTGTACAGAGTACACAGAGTATACGGTGTACACTGTGTACACTGTACTTACTGTACTTAGTACTTTTAATACTTGAAGTACATTACCGTACTTTGACTGAAGTAGCATTTTCAACGCAGGACTTATACTTGTAACAGAGTATTTGTGCAGTGTGGTGTT
>NC_092070.1:25296866-25341866 GCF_039877785.1 Chaetodon trifascialis
GTTTCTCCTGTCTTTTCCCTGTGTTTCCCCTGTGTTTTCCCTGTGTTTCCCCTGTGTTTCCCCTGTGTTTCCCCTGTGTTTTCCCTGTGTTTCCCCTGTGTTTTCCCTGTGTTTTCCCTGTGTTTCCCCTGTGTTTTCCCTGTGTTTCCCCTGTGTTTCCCCTTTGTTTCCCCTTTGTTTCCCCTGTGTTTCCCCTGTGTTTCCCCTGTGTTTCCCCTGTCTTTTCCCTGTGTTTCTCCTGTCTTTTCCCTGTGTTTCCCCTGTCTTTTCCCTGTGTTTCCCCTGTGTTTTCCCTGTGTTTCCCCTGTCTTTTCCCTGTGTTTCCCCTGTGTTTCCCCTGTCTTTTCCCTGTGTTTCTCCTGTCTTTTCCCTGTGTTTCCCCTGTCTTTTCCCTGTGTTTCCCCTGTCTTTTCCCTGTCTTTTCCCTGTGTTTCCCCTGTGTTTCCCCTTTGTTTCCCCTGTGTTTCCCCTGTGTTTTCCTTGTGTTTCCCCTGTGTTTCCCCTGTCTTTTCCCTGTGTTTCCTTGCCCCCTTGTGATCTTGTCTGTCTTCCCCTGTCTGTTCAGGTCTGTGCTGTGGACTGTACCTGCCAGCCAGCTCCTCCGACCCCGCCCCCTCTCACACCTGCATGTCATCATCTCATCATCAACTAATCTACAGCTGTATTTAACCACGGCGCAGTCCACCAGGATTCGTTGGCTCGTCTGCTGGTCTGAGCGGTACACCTGTCCGTTCCTTTGCCTGTCTTCAGCCCTCTGTGAGACCTGTCGAGCCTGACCTGACCTCACCTGCCTGATAAGCCCTCAACCCAGCCCAGCCTTGCCTGCTGGTGAGGATGTATTTCTGGCTGCGGTTCATCGTTTCCTCGTCAGTGTGCTGAACTTCCATAAACTGTCTTTGTGTCTGATGAAGTGAACGACGCTCACGACGGGACGCGCTCTCTCTCAGTGTGGATCAGCCTCATTCTAACTAAATGTTGTTGAACTTCTCATCCAGCAGCGAAGCAGTTTGAGACATTTCCTGTGATTTCAGAGCGTTTAGCAGCGTTGAGAGTAAAGTTTGTGCTGCAGAGCGTCAGAAAACACGTGACTGACCAGCACGTTTCCTCCACGACTGACTAAACCAAAGACCATTAGCACGCTCGTCAGCTCGGCATCGCTGGTACAACTTTATCCAAAACTAGACGTCCTGCAGGTATTTGACTCATTTCTGGCTTTTCTTCGTGGATTTTCTCTTTCCTTTACTCAATTTTTGGCTTTTACTGAAATATCTCAGCAACTATTGAAGTAAAATGAACATCCCTGATTTCAGTGCAGGACCAGGACCAGGACCAGGACCGGGACCGGGACCAGCCTGCGTGGTGCGAGTCCTAGATCAGAGAAACTGTGCTGACACATGAATGTAACGCCCCCTCCCAGCGCTGACACGAGTGAAGGTGTCACATCAACAAAGGTCGGGTCCCTCAGAGGGATTCATGAGCCTGCAGACGGCGAGGAGGTCGTATTTCACTGGGATTTATTCCCTTCAAACATGAGCAGATACTCAACATCAGTAGTCAAGATCAACAGTGTCTTTGATAAATGTCTGGTGTACATCAATACTCATTCTGGATGCTTCATAAAGCAGTCGATTTAAGGCATGCACAGGCACGAACAAGTCCGGCGTCGGAGCGATCGGTATCGTCGACTCATGCTTCATTTAAAAAGCAGTAGCAGGTTATACTGAGCGTCACATACAGATCATCATGTCAATACAAAAGAGACCAAGAGAGTGGGACTAGAAATATAAAAATACAAAGATCAGGGAATCAGGTGCCAAAAGAGCATTTACAAAAGAAATGAAAGGATGAACAGGAGTGAAAAACAACGATGAACACCATCGACTGATTTCCTGCTGCGGGCATCAAACGAGCGAGTGGCATCGATCCAGGACGGACGGCGGGCGGACGCCACACGATGAGTCCTGCAGGAGTTCAGCTTTTCCACCAGCTGTCACGTCTCTCTGCTGTCAGTCCACCAGAAGACCTTATGATGGACTGATGAGGAGACCTTATTGGACAGCTGGATGTCATCTTCATCATCCACAGAGGGAAACTTTGTTTTAGTCAGTTTGAGTAAAATGTGAAAACTGTTAAATCGTGTTGTCGAGTTGATTCGGCTAATTGTGTTTCTCTTCGCGTCAGCTCAGAGCAGCTCGGCGTTGGAGGACAAACAATAAGGACGTTAGCTCGTCGTCTTTGAGCTGCGGCCAAACAAAAATCTGTCTGACTCTTTTTTTGGGATTCTTTCATGAACAGATTAAAACAGATTTAATATGGAATCAGCTGTTAAATCCATCGATAACATCAAATCTCCTCAGTGAAAGACAGAAACAGGATTTCAGTAAACGTTTGAGCGGATTTCTAAATATCCTCCTCAGACCTGTACGTGTCTTCTCAGAGGACATGTCCACCATCTCACGCTGCGCTCAGACGGTGGAGATGTCCTCGTTCTTTGGACTTCTGTCCGGACGAATGACGGGTTTGTGATTTAATATCAGAACGTCAGCAGTGAATCAGAGCAGACGACAAAGAAAGCACGAGAGATCTAACAGTCGCTTAAAAAAGGTCAAAGGTCAACGATGTGATGCGTTCGATCAAACACTGGAGGCAACTCTGAGAGGTAGCGCAAGCAAAGTCCACACAAAGAGTGTGTACAAGTACACGACCACAGCAGCACTGAGGGAAGCGAGCGTTCGCGCTGACATCACGCGTTCTTGCATAATGTGATTAGTAAACAGGCATGCTACATACAGTACAGGAGAGGGTGGAGCGAAGGTGTGGGCAGGGTGGAGGTGACCCCCCGTCCTCTCCCACCTCTGAGCCTGACCTCACCTGACCTCACCTGACCGCAAAGTTCAAACGTGTTGCCGCTTCGTCTTCGCACCGCGGCGTCTAGAAAACCCTGTTTTTGTTTTTTTGTTAATTTTTTCATGTGCGCTCTTGGCAGCAGGTTGAACGTGAGTCAGTTACGTCTCCATGACAAGGCCAAGAGAAAAGGAGCCATCTTTAGTGGGCGGACGCGTTTCTCAGAGTCTATTTACAAAGTGCTGCTCAGTTAGCTCGCCGGCTAACGAGGCTACAGTCAGAGTCCTGTAATAAATACTGTAAACATGCACAGGTTATAGTCGATGAAGCTCGGGGGGGGGGTTGGGGGGGCTGATCCTGTGCAGGCTGGCACACACTCAGGTGTTTGGCACAGGTGTTCTATGTAGAAATCAAGCAGCCAGCAAACCCTAAACCGCAGCAAAGTGTGTGTCCAACGTCGAAGCACTCAAATGTTCTCTTAGACGTCCACAGCCGAGCACACGCACGTCCACGGCCGAGCACACGCACGTCCACGGCCGAGCACACGCACGTCCACGGCCGAGCACACACACGTCCACGGCCGAGCACACACACGTCACCTGTGCTGGAACACACTCGGCCGTCGCCCACAGAGTCAGAGAGCCAAAGAAAGTTTCTGCTGAACGTGAAGAAGCCCACTCAGACCTCACTGATCTGACTGATCTGTGGACGCTGTGATCAAACGGTCCCTTTGACTCAAAGATGGACAATCTCTGTTTGAACCGACGCTGTGTGGACGGACGCCAGAGAGGTCAAAGGTCAGCAGTTTGACTGAAGATCTGAAGAGGAAGCAGAACGTCCAGGTTCAGACGGCAGGACAGCTCGTCCGTCATCACTCTGAGAGGTTGACCTCAGAGGGGCGTCTGTCTCTGAGGTCAGGGTCAGGGTTTAATGTTTAACATGAGAAACACCGTTTCCCATCAGCCCCGGTCATTAGCGGCCCGAACATGAGGGTCGACAGACGAGTCGAGTGTCTGTGGTGAGTTCACGTCTGCAACAGCAGGGACGACTGAACGCTGAGGATTACAGAGTACTCAGCGTCTACTCTCGGCTAAAGTACTGCGACTCCAGACAGAGAAAATTAGCATCTAGTACAGAAGTACCCGGGCAATAAAATACTCAAAGCACGAGTTGCGCTCCGAGATTCTGTGTCGGGTGTGACGCTGATAAAACGTGAAGGCTGAAGTTATTTTTATGTTTGGGAAACGGACCAGCAGCTAGCAGAGAAGGTCGCTATGGTAACGTGAAAACGAACATTGCTAACGTTAGCTGCAGCAGCTAACTTCAGTGTGCTTGTGGAGGTTAGACGAGGAGGCGCAGGAAGCACGTCGTCGTGTTTGTCACGTACGAAAACTGTGACCAGAGATTGTCGCCAGAAGCTGCCTCTTCTTCTGGGTTTTGCTTCGTTGTCGTCACTTCCTGGTGTGGACAGGTGCTTCTGTCCAGCGCTCTGAGGAGCTGCAGCGAAGGTTTAAATGGCAAATATGGGAAAATGAAAACTACAATACTGGCTCAAAAGTACACGGGAGTAAAGAGTAGAAGTACAGTTTACAAAGAGGAACATGAAAGTACTCGTTCTGTGTGTAATGCACATGAGATGGAGGTCAGAGGTCATATCATGGAATATGTATGAAAATATATTCGTTTAGAGAGTGATGCATGCAGATTTTTCACGAATGCAAACAAACTAACTGCTGACTGACTGTTTAATATCATCAAATCTCACGTTCGGACTCAAACCAACAGTGAAAGTATGTGCTAACGTGTTCTCGAGCGTCCTGCTGCCACAGACACTCCCTGCAGCGCAGCGCGTGGATTAATCCGCCGCTGGAAATAGTCCCTAACAAATGCACTGCTTCCTGTCCGCTAGCTAACTGCTTTGCTGATTATTACGGAGCCTTTTTTAAACATGAATCTAAATATGTGTGAGGTGTTTTTAACCAATGGGCTTCGAGGCCCACAGACAGGAAGTGGGAAGAACACGCTGTTGATTTGAATCTGCACGTGAGATCTGCTGACAATAAGAAACGTGGTGCGGGCGGCTTCGTCCTCTGTGTGAAGCTGGAGCTCAGGAGGATCGATGGAGGAAAACCTCAGCGTCAGATTGAGTCTCAGACGTTGGTGGAGCAGTTTTAGAGCAGAGACGTGAGGGCTGGAGCTCTGTATGACCGCCATGCAGCAGCAGCAGCAAGGGCGTGTCCACCTTCATGTTTGTGTGTGTGCTTCTTAAACGCCAACAGGAAACGTGGACGATGAAACAATCCACCAGCTTCTCCCAAAACTCTTCCCAGGTCAGACAGTTTGTCTTCAGTTCACGCTGAACCATCACAGCAGCAGCATCTCCCAGTTTCTGCTCAGCTACGACCCAGATTCGAATTTTTTGGCATCAAAAAGTGAAAACCACGCCCCCCAAGTCTGCACCATGACTGGACCACAGAGACTGACGTGGAGATCAGGAAAATCCCATGTCCACAGAGGCCAGAGATCGATGAGAGGAGGAGGAAGCGAAGAGCTTCCTGTCCATCAGGCGTCGTGTCAGGGGTGGGCGGGTGGTGGGTTGGGTGGTGTCGGAGGTAGAGCGTCAGGCAGACCATGCTCGTCGTGCAGCAAGAAACAACAGCAAAGTACAGGAACAGATTTGTCTTTGATCCGGTGCAGGCGCTTGAAAACAACAGTGCTTCAGGAAATCGGTGTCGCGTTGGTCAGATGTCGTCGTGAAGTCGGTCTCGCCGTTTGGGCCCATTTTAATCAGGACTTTAATATCACTGGAGACAGAAGGAAGACAAAGACGTCTTTATCTGGACAGCAGGAACTCTAAAACAGGTTGATTTTACATGTCTCACTCAGTGCAAACATCATACAGCCTCCATGAAGAGCTGGAAGCAGCTGATACACAGTCTGAATCTCCAGGGAGACGTTTATGGGATGTTACTTACACCCCCAGTTGAGAGCGATGGTGGCGGTGATGATGGCGATGCCTCCCAAGATGGAGACGACGGACAGAATCATGGCGTTGCGGCCCAGACGGCGTGCTCCGTCGACGTTTCCTTGCTGCAGGCTGTTCCGGGACTGAACCGAGTAAAAACAGAGTGATCAAAACTCAAACTGCCGACTTCTGTATTTACAGAACACCACTGAACATCTAGAACTCAGTTATGTAAAGCAGTTCTGAGCACTCGACCAATCATCATTGTTCATCCTCATGAAACAGGAAGTGGTGACGTAACTCACTGAGCCAGTTCACAAACTGCTGCATCTGAGCAGCTAAAGGCTAACATGCTAGCCAGCTAAAAGCATGCTAGCTCCAGTCTTAAAGCGTTAAGCACTGAGCTCACACGTCCTTTGAGATACTTCTCTGTCCCACTGGCTCATGGAGGTTTACAGATGAGCTGCAGTTTCATTCTTTCATGGTCTGATTAGCATTTGTCAGGTTTTCCATCTCAATTCCAACCAAAGACACAATCTGAAGTCGTACCATCACAGAGAAGGTGAGGGCTACGATGTTGATGGGCCACAGCGGGCAGAAGCAGGACAGGATGGCCAGGATCAGGTAGTCCCTCGGCTTGGAGCCGTCCACAGTGGCCTCTGTGATGGCGCTGGGCTGGCGGGTGAGCGAGGGCCGGGGTGAGCCCGCCGCCACCGAGCCGGACCGGCTGCCCAAACCAGGCCGACCGTTAGCGTGACCGCCCGGCTTGGCGTGCAGCTTGGGCGACACAGAGGACACTGTGGGAGACGAGTCGGCCCTCACGGGGCCGATGCCGTTACCTGGAGGAGAAGAGGTGAAGAGACGACTGAGTTTAAAATGAAATTAGAGCATGAAAAGTAAAAGCACTCGTTACTGGACTACTGAAAGGAAAGGTTGGTGTTGGACGGACGGAGGGTCCTGCTGGGGACAGGACAGGCGTATTTACTGGTCTCCATGTTGTCAGTGATCACTGTCAGGTGGTCCATGTCTTTGTCCTCTGTTTGTTTGGCACCAGGAGCGTCTGCTGTCGGGGGCGGGACTTGCTGGTCTACGCTGACTGGTTGAGACGTCACGGCGGCGTGGTCGGCTTCTCCGTCCTGCTGCGTGCTGATTGGCTGGTGCGGCTGCTGGGACTCCTCCATGCTGCTGGGAGGCTGGGCGGTGCTGGGACTGGCGGCCATCAGACGGCGAAGACAGAGCGAAGTGTTGAAGGGAAGCTGAGGGCAGGTGGCGATCTGAGACGGGTGGGAGACACGGAGACATTTATCACAGGACAGCTCGTGGATTTAAAGCAGCAGTGAAGAAGAATTCAGAAGCTTTACTGCAGTAGAAGTACTAATACCACACTGAAGTATGTCAAAGTATAAACCTGGACGAAGTCTGTAAGTATTATCAGCAAAATGTACTTAAAGTAAAAGTACTGATGTTGCAGTGAAATGTCTTTTCCACCTCAGCTGAACATTAAAAACGTTTTTTTTTTTTTTTTCTGCACAAACTGAAAATGAACAGAAAACGTGGACGGAAACGTCTCGTTGTGTTTCATGTTTTATGAAACGCGGTTCTTCATCATCGCTCTTTTGTTGTTTTTATGAAGGGAGTTTGGTGCACTAACAAACATCCTGCAGCAGCGACAGCTTACAGTTCAGCTTCGGTCGTATTCAGATGCTTTTCTTTGCTTAATAACTGCGCTGTTATTAAAAGCCTGAGTCGTGAGATGTGAGAGAGAATATTAAAACTTCTGCTCGATGATGAAGGAACATTATTACATTCTTCAGCCTTAAACCCGACTCAAACCGCACACGACGGCACGTCTGCAAGACGTCGACTGACAGCTGGAGCAGCTGCTGAAAGGCTCTGTGGTTCGATGGTTTTAAGGTGAATTCTCACACACCTCGGACATGAGCAACACCTCGCTTTCCAAAAGAAGAAGAAAGTTTTTGTTGCCTCGAGCACAAAATAAATAGAACGCAGGTCTGCGTGTGGGCTGAAGGTCGCTGATTTGTTCCAGTGACTCAACAGCTTCTCGCCGTGAGCTGCTGAGGTTTCCGGCTTCTGGTCTTTTGTGCAGACGGACACGAGCTCAAGAGGGATTTGATCCAAGTCCTACTGGTCACTGATGGAGTTTATTTGGACCAATGTGTCACCGGACGTCTCTTTAAACCAGAAACACTATTAAGCGATAAAACCAGGAGTCAGCTGCAGATAACAGTCCTGTTTCCATCACACCAGACCTTCATCACACCAGACCTTCATCACACAGACCTTCATCACACCAGACCTTCATCACACCAGACCTTCATCACACAGACCTTCATCACACCAGACCTTCATCACACAGACCTTCATCATGCAGACCTTCATCACACAGACCTTCATCACACCAGACCTTCATCACACCAGACCTTCATCATGCAGACCTTCATCATGCAGACCTTCATCACACCAGACCTTCATCATGCAGACCTTCATCACACCAGACCTTCATCACACAGACCTTCATCATGCAGACCTTCATCATGCAGACCTTCATCATACAGACCTTCATCACACAGACCTTCATCACACCAGACCTTCATCATGCAGACCTTCATCATGCAGACCTTCATCACACAGACCTTCATCACACCAGACCTTCATCATGCAGACCTTCATCATGCAGACCTTCATCACGCAGACCTTCATCATGCAGACCTTCATCACACAGACCTTCATCACACAGACCTTCATCACACAGACCTTCATCACACCAGACCTTCATCGTGCAGACCTTCATCATGCAGACCTTCATCACGCAGACCTTCATCACGCAGACCTTCATCATGCAGACCTTCATCATGCAGACCTTCATCGTGCAGACCTTCATCGTGCAGACCTTCATCATGCAGACCTTCATCACACAGACCTTCATCACACCAGACCTTCATCGTGCAGACCTTCATCATGCAGACCTTCATCATGCAGACCTTCATCACGCAGACCTTCATCATGCAGACCTTCATCATGCAGACCTTCATCACACAGACCTTCATCACACCAGACCTTCATCACACCAGACCTTCATCATGCAGACCTTCATCATGCAGACCTTCATCACACCAGACCTTCATCATGCAGACCTTCATCACACCAGACCTTCATCACACCAGACCTTCATCATGCAGACCTTCATCATGCAGACCTTCATCACACCAGACCTTCATCATGCAGACCTTCATCACACCAGACCTTCATCACACCAGACCTTCATCACACCAGACCTTCATCATGCAGACCTTCATCACGCAGACCTTCATCATGCAGACCTTCATCACACAGACCTTCATCACACAGACCTTCATCACACAGACCTTCATCACACCAGACCTTCATCGTGCAGACCTTCATCATGCAGACCTTCATCACGCAGACCTTCATCACGCAGACCTTCATCATGCAGACCTTCATCATGCAGACCTTCATCATGCAGACCTTCATCGTGCAGACCTTCATCATGCAGACCTTCATCACACAGACCTTCATCACACCAGACCTTCATCGTGCAGACCTTCATCATGCAGACCTTCATCATGCAGACCTTCATCATGCAGACCTTCATCACGCAGACCTTCATCACGCAGACCTTCATCATGCAGACCTTCATCATGCAGACCTTCATCATGCAGACCATGGTCACCTCATGGTTCACGTTGTGAAACATTGTGTCACAGTTTGCTTCGGTTTAGGCATCAAAACTACTTGTTTAGGTTTAGGAAAGGATCATGTTTTGGGTTAAAAATGTTCCTGTCACGTACGAGACGTAGATGAATTAGATGAATTCGATTTTTGGTTTCATGCAGGACATGAACATTGATGTTGTGATCAGCTGTTTGATGAGACGTCTGTCTCTCAGCGGGGTGGACATTATGAACGCCTCAGATCACTCGGGGACAGATCAGTTGATCTGAGCTGCAGCCTGGAGGACAAACAGCTTCTTAAGGAGCAGATTTTGGAGAAAGAACATAATGATCTGCCAGGACCTGATGGATGAGTCCAACTGCGTCCCCCTGAGGACGAGCGTCGTGCCGCCGCTTCGCTCTGTAAAAGCTGACAAACGCAGTCTTCTGGCACAGAGCTTCACTGTGTTGCTGTGTGTGGTGTTGCAGCATTTCTTCTGCTGCCTGAGGGGCTTTGAGCCGCCGTGTAATTTTAAACACGTTATAGGATACAAGCGTTCTTCCTCTGAACGTCCTCCATGTCTCTGACAGCTCTGAACTTCCTTTGACCATCAGGTCTCATCATGGTGGTTCCTGTTCATGTCACTTCTGTGAGTTTGGTGGACGGCTCCACATCCTACAATACCCATGAGCCTTGCTGTTGCCATGAGGAAGAAGGAGCCAATCAGAGCCCTAGCAAATCCAAAGTGTCACAATTGTGGCCAAACATGTCACCAAATCAGTTTTTCAACCACGTAACATTTAAGATCGTGAGTGGATCTACGAATTGAAGCTCTGTGATTGGCTGTTTCCCAGTGAAGTCGTAGTTTCTCGCTTTTAACGTCCACAAGCTTCTGCAGCTTTCCATACATTTACACCTCACTACACCTCAGAGGTAAACGTTGTACTTTTACTGCATTACATCAGTCTGACAGCTTCAGTTACTCTTCAGACTCCTCCCTGTCCAGTGAAAAGCTCGTATCTCCAGATGTGTTGATGCTGAATGTTTGAGCTGAACTGAAGGATGAAGAGTTCCTTCATGTCTTCTTCAGCTCAGTAAACTCTTTAAAAGCCTCTTGATCAGCTGAAAAAGCTTCATCACAAAGCTGAAAACAGCCTGTTTTTTCTTTTTGGAGATACGTGGTTCTGACAGGACGCCGCGCTGCAAACATGTGATGATCTTCTAGAATCTGAAGCATTGATGAAGATTAAAGCAGCAACAGGAGATGAAGGAGTTCAATGAGCTGAAACATCTACAGCAGTACTTTTACCTCAAGTGCTTTCAGCTGATAGTACTTGATAGTACTAGAAGGTGAAAGGATTTTAATGAAGTGCTGGAGGGGTGAAGGAGTAGGGGGCTAAACAGCCGACTCCCGCAGTAATTAACCTGCAGTTGCTTTTGTTCTTTTTGCAGGAAGTGGCAGGATTAGCGCCGGCTGCATCGAGCTGCGTCCGACACTTAGGAGTCAGGGGGGACATTAGCGGGAGGAGACGACCATTAGAGCCATCAGTGTGCTGTTTGTAGCTGTGCAGCAGCAGCGTAATGACTCGCTGCTTCGATAATGTTTATTTCATGCTGCGGTCAGAGCATCAGTCAGCTGATGTATTGACTTGATACAGACCTCTTATTAAATACTGGATGATGGCTGGTCAGCGTCATCAGATTCAGGGGTGTCATGCTGTAAAACCTGAAGAGTTTGAAGGGTTTGGATGGAGAGCTGATGGAAGAAATGACCAGATTTATAATGGAGATTTATGTCCTTATTTAGTCAGTTTTAACAATAAATAGCTTCCTGGATACTGACTATGTTCCAATTTTAGCCGTCAGCCTTTTGATCTAAAAGATTTTGCTGCAACATTGAGAATATTTCCAGGTTCTTCTAGAAATGAGCAGCAGCATGTTGAAATATGACAGAATAAGAACCAGAATCAAGACAAGGAACAGATTTTTATCTGACTGAAGTGAATCAGCTGCCCACAGAGCTGCAGGGCCGAGTTCAGGCAGTGGCATCAGAGCCGAGGGGAACCGAAAGTCCCACAAACAGGCTGCGTTTCAGCACGCTCAGACCACCTGTCAGAGGCAAACATCAACTTCCATGTCTTCTTGGCAGAGCTGCACACGAGCAGAAAACCTTCATTTATGCTGAGTTTGACTCTTGATCTCTGGTATATCTCACTGCACGCCGTCGTACTGCAGCATCGCAGCTAACTTGGCACGTTCAGGCACGCTGATACATCTCATCTTCACTGAAGGCTTCAAACTGACCGAAACTGACCGTGTGGCTTCTTCATGTTGGTGAGCTGCTCCACATGTTTACAGATCATCAGCAGCATCACTGAGCTCCATCACTGATCTGCAGACTTTGGACTTTTAGTGTAGTTTCGTGATTTCCTGAGAGATGAACTTTTAGCTGACAGATGGCTAACGTCTATCTGATGATGGGAAGGAACCAGATCCTCCAGCGTATGGTCTCATGACTTCACTGCAGATGTAACGTGAGTTGGAGCTGGTCCTCTGGTGTTTCTGCTGCTTTGGAGGCTTAGCGTTAGCCTTGTTATCCCACAGTCAAACTGGTTACTCTGTGAACATCACTGGGCTAGCTAGCTGGCCCTGCAGGCGCCAATGGTGCTTTTGTTAACATGCTACATGCTACATTTTGCCTGAATCTGTACATACTGCTAGTACAGCAGGTGGTTTCCATCACTGCCAGTGACTCAGTCCAAATGCAGAATCAAAAATCATGCCAAGGTTTTTGCACAGGGGGCTTGTGGATTCCGGAGGACCAAAGAGAACCTCCTCAGTTTTCAGTTTGTCCAGCATCTGAAAGTTCTGGGACATCCAGTCTTTCATGTCCTGGAAACAGTCAAACTGAAGCTGCAGTGACTGAAGGCTGTGGGATTATCGTGGGAGATGTATGTAGCTGGAAACAATGGAGGGAGGACCCAGAGGGAGGATCTATGGAGAGAAGAGCAGCAGTCCTAGAACACAGCCCTGAGGAACCCCACAGGAGAAGAGGGCTGAGGACAAAGAAACGTCCTCACACTGACAGAAAAACTTCAGTTTTCCATGTATGACTGAAAGCAGTTTAGGGCTTTTCTCTGGATCCCAATCCTCTGTTCAAGTCTGCCGATGTTCAGTTCAGGAGTCTAAAGTAATAAAACATTCGGTGCTATGGTTCAAAAAAGGTTCAAACCGATCCATGCAGACTGAGTGACAGGAAGAGGCATCGAAGAAGATGAGATTCACCTTCATCTCATCAACGAAGAGCCCGAGTTTCTGTGGACGGTCAGGGACATTGATGGCAGGTGGGTGGAAAGGACTTTGGGTCTTCAGCTGTTTGATACGAAGTTGTTACTTTCAGTCATCCATCAGTGGAAAACTCTTTAATAATATCTTTGTAAATGGAATATTTTTGTGTTTTTTACTGCCAATGAAAATAATCATGCAGCTTCATTCGACTGTCTTTCATGTTCTCCATTATTTCCCCGTGGAGGGAGGACGTGGTGTGAATGTTAAGGAGCAGACTAACCGGCCTCTCGCAGCGTTTTCTCGGAAACAAAGTGAAAATTCAAATATGACAGAATATTTCCTGCTTGTGTAGAAACACATGAGAATAATAAATAACATTTTGTGAAGCGGCAGAGCTTAAAAAACGGGAAGTGACAACCTGAAAGCAGCATTCAAACATATCTGATATGTAATTAACACACACTGATGCATGAGCACATTTCCATCAGTTCAGAGGACGTTACATTGACTAACATTCATTTCCTGGAGACGTACCCTGACTGTAAGCTTCACCCTCAAATTTCATTTACATCATGAGGACTTGTGTCCCCATAAGGACAGTGAGTCCCCACAATGTGGCCTCGTGAACATATTCATGTCCCCATAATGTGAGTAGATACTGATCCACACACACACACACACACACACACACACACACACACACACTGGCTGATGCACCAAATGCATCAAAGGCAGACAAAAGATGGAGCGTGATGCAGCTGAGCCGGGGAAGCCGACACACCCACCAGCACATGTTGGACTCAGCGACGTGAAATCCAAAGGTTTTCAGCCGCTCACTGAGCTCTCACCTGGTCCTAGTCTACAGGAAGCTGCAGGCTGATGTTCATGGTGTCTCTGCAGGAGGTGCAGGAGGTACAATCCAGTGGAGAGACGAAGCAGCAGAACACAGAAATCAACAATCAGAAGCAGGATTGAGGTTAAAACACGTGTCAGATTTTTAAAAGCTGCTGGAAAACTCCTCAGCCGTCGCTTTGCTTTCTTATTTTTATGTTTGTTCTGAGGATGCTGAGCGGAGAAACGTCGCTGCAGCAGCTCTGCTCTACTGCAAGAGGTAAAAAGGAAAGGGAGGGGTGCTTTAAGACAGTGTGTGTGTGTGTGTGTGTGTGTGTGTGTGTGTGTGTGTGTGTGTGTGTGTGAGCAGTACAGGAGCTTCTTTCCTCTCCATCTTCCAGCAGTGTGAAGCTGACTCAAGCTACAAGCAGTGCACAGTCAAAACTTTCAAAATAAAAGCCCAAATGTGAGTCTTTGATGAACAGATTTTTTGTGTGTGCATGAAGTTCAAACACATCATATAAAAAAGTGCATTTATACAGAACTTAACAAAGGACAAAGTAATAAGAGAGACAGAAAAAAAAGAAAACATACATGCTACATATGAATTTCACACACATTTACCCAAACTGAATAAGGTTAAACATAAAGAATATATTTATATATAAAAAAACTATTGAGCAATTTACAGCAGTGCAGTTATTTCGCAAGACATCGACACAAAACACAAAAAAGGCAAAAATATCCTGAATGAGACAAGAGAGACAAAAAGACACAATAAAAATAATGAACGCAGACGGTGCCCTTTGTAGGTAATGACTTACGCAAAGGAAGTCATTGTTATTGTTATTATGTATTTCGACATTAGAGGAGGAGAGTGTGTAGATAAGTGTGCTCATATTTGTTCTGGCTTTCTTTCTTAAATTTAGCCTACAAACATGTTACAAGAATACTCTTATTTTTGTGGAAACTCAGCCCATTTCCTGTATTGTCTTGGGTAAGTGTGGGTAACTTTCTACACCTTTTTCTGTCTCTGTCCTGCTGAGTTCCTGCTGACGGAGCACAATCCCAACAATGCACCAGTTACAGTTTGCACATTCGTCACTGGGAGGAATAATGAGAGATGTTTCTACTGATATTAATATTCTGATCATTCATATTCTGAAGAGGCTTTAATCGTGATATCCATGTCAGGATTCATGTTTAGTATCTGTATTAATAAAGTACACTTTGACAAACAGTATGAAACAGTATCACATAAAGACTTCCACTGAGAATGTTTTGCTCATTAATGTTTGATATTTTTAGTCTTTAGTGTTTTAGTGTTAGTGTTCACCCAAAGTGTCAGTATGATGGTGGAGAATTGAGTGTTTGGTGCCCTCCAGTGGTCTCAATAACACACTGATAACGTCTGTAAATCTTATTTAATATCTGTGTGCACAACATAAACCATAAAATGTATTGATTTACATTTTGGGGACCTTCAGTTTGTCCCCACATGGGCAGCGAGTCCCCAGAGGGTGACTGTGTAAGCAGATTTATGTCCCCACAGCGTAGGGAATACATGTACAATACACACACACACACACACACACACACACACACACACACACTCACACACACACACACACACACACACACACACACACACACACACACACACACACACATCACAGTGCTGTGTCAATCATGAGTTCGCTGCCCCCCAGTGGTCTCAGTGAGGATCAGCAGCTCTATGTTTTTTGACAGTTAGCTGAACTACGACATGAGCTGCTTCCTGTTTTCTGGTAAACGTGCAAACTGTCACTCGGCCAAATCTGACCCGATTCTGGATGTTTCGAGTCGTCAAACTTAGCGAGGATCCCGTTGTTTTGGAGCTGAAAAACAGTGAATGATGAGCCTTTCAGTCCATTTGATGACTCTGCATTTCATGTTGCCGCCCAATTAGCTGGAGCTACACAGCAGTCGAGTGCTAACAAACAGCAAAAACTACCTGATAGTGGTAATACCAGAATCACTTAGTCATACTTCTAAATACATCACTTTAATCCTCTCTTTACGCATAATGTTAGCTAACATTTTAGCCTATGGATGCTAGTGACTACTCTATCAATGCTAGTGACTAGCCTAGGAATGCTAGCACCTAGCCTAAAGATGCTAGTACCTAGCCTAAAGATGCTAGTGACTAGCCTATGGATGCTTGTGAGCCTAGGGATGCTAGTGAAGAGCGAAGTCAGAGGTACGATTACAAACTACTTAGCTCGACATATTAATAGGCTAGCTCAGAGGGGGATGAGCTCTTTCTTGTAGCTGCACTGCTAGCACAGCTAAAAATGAGCCGACGTGAGTTTCAGAACATACTTTTGAGCCTGCCCTTTTGTTCTTGACCTCGTTTTTCAGCCGACAGACTGCCTGCTGTTATATTACGTCTACCCTCATAATGCATAGTTACTGCAGCTTTTACTGCCCTTTGCTTTGTGTTCTTCAGTTGGAAAGAGTCCACAGCTCAAAGAAGCACCAATGAAGCAACAACTACCCTCCGTTCAGCCACAGGGGGGATGTGACCACCAGAGGGCAGCAGTCCATTAAACTACAGCACCCGAGCATCAGAGTACAATGTCACAGTGCATCTTTGAGGAAAAGTCTCCATCTTCATGTGCTGTTTAAAAGTGTGTGTAAGATATATTTTGGTCTTATGCATCTTCAGAAACTCTCAAGTGGAATCAAATATGATGGCAGTGGTCATTATTTTCTTCTTAAATCAGTGTTCTCTTTCTAAAACCAAATACTATAAACACTCAGCAGGTACTTTACGAGAACTTTACGCCAAAACTAACTTTCTGTTTCTTACAGCCCTGATTCCAGAGCAGCTGTGATGCTGTTTAAAACATCAGTAAACAGACTGTGACCAGCTGATCTGATCCTCTCTGACACAGACTGACCTGAGAACAGCTCAAAGTCAGTACACTCCAACATGAAGCATGAACAAAGTGCTCTGTATAAAAGAAGAAAGTGTGAGACATTGCCCCTAGGTGTGAGTGTGAATGGTTGTGTGTTTGTGCCCTGCGATCGGCTGGCGACCGGTCCAGGGTGTACCCCGCCCCTCGCCCGTTGACAGCCGAGATACCCTGAAAGGGATAAGCGGCATAGAAAATGGATGGATGGATTTTTATAAGTACATGTAAGTAGTGCAAGTGGCATGAAGTATTAGCAGTATAAACAGTATGAGGTGGGTGCAGGTAGAGCAAACCATAAAAACATGTGCAACAGGTCGTAAGTGGCAGTGCAGTAAAAGTAAAAAGTATAAGTGATGTATGCAGATAATAAAGAGATGACCTGTGAGGAAACATCATTGTTTCATTGCACTTTATCCAGCAAGGCAAATTTATTTGTATAGCACAATTCATACACTAGGCAACTCAAAGTGCTTTACAGAAGCATAAAAATACATTGAAATCACACATTTCAAAGAAAGAAAGAAAGAAAGAAAGAGAGTAGAAGAGAATAGAAAAATAAAAATAAAATACAATTAAAGGAAAATTAAAAACAGAAGCCAGTAAAAGACAATAATTTAGCATTTAGAATGATTAAAACCATTGAGCAAATACATTTAGTTTAAGTAAAAGCTGTAGCAAATAAAAATGTTTTCAGCCCTGATTTAAATGAGCTGAGACTTGGTGCAGACCTCAGGTGTGCAGGGAGAATGTTCCACAGGTGAGGAGCATAATAACTGAAAGCTGAAAGCACTTTAGGCATTCATCTTTATATTATTTTAAAAGTACGGTAAGTCAGTGAGCTGCTGGCTAAATGCATAGTTCAAAATCACATCACAGCATCATGAAACTGAGAAAATTATGACTAAAACATTTGAATAAAATTAAACAGAAATCTTGACGAAAACAAAATAAAAGACTAAAATGTGACTTAAACCAGACCTTCAGTCAAGTGACTAAGACTAAAACTAAATTTGTCAACATTAACACTGCACTAAAGCATAAAATGACAGATTCCCAGAGTGTCCCTGAATGCAACAAATGATAAGGACACATGCAGCTATTACAAAACTGAGGTGTCCAATCTCTGATTCCAGAACAGCTGTGACGCTGTTGAAAACATCTGTAAACCTGAACGTGACAGCCTGCTGATCCTTTCTGACATGAAATCAACTGAAAACTACGGTGGCCCTCAGGGTCAAAACACAGCATTTCAGGTTCCAGAAAAGGAGGGACAGCGCTTGTTTGTGATTGGACAGAAGTCTTGTCTCTGTCTGTTTCAGAGTGTTTAACACTTGAACTCATCATGAGGCGTTCAGTGTTCAGACTTCTGCTCTGACCGTCAGCTCAAAGTGTGCAGATGTTTGACAGATGTGCTCGGCACCTTTTCTCTCATGACTGGTTCCTCCTGCAGCTGCAGGCTGTGAAGTCTGGATCCACCAGCAGGAGGCAGCAGCGCTCAGACATCCACAGATTTCATCCACAGACTTCAACGAAGCCTTGAGGTCCTCCATATTTCACATTACAGGAAACACACTGCGCTTTTTCTCAGAATTTAACCATGTGAGGCACCAGACTGGTTCCCAGCTGGTCGAGGAGTTTACCATCATCAAAGCTGGACTGGGATCCAGTAAAACCCACCTCCCCCAGTGCATCATAACTACGCCAAGCCTATGGGCGCGAGTGTAAACAAGGTCGCTCACATGACGTTAAGTTTTCAGTCGCATGTTGTGACGTTTCTGAACCTAAAACGTCAGAAATCTCCACTTTGGCCGGAGTTTTTAAAAATGATCGTTTTCCATTAAAAAAAATCTGTTTGCGTCTAAACGAGAGGCACCACGACCAGGAGACGCTCAGGAGAGACAGAGTTTCACTGCTGCCGCTGTCTGTCCACGTCCACGCTCAGCTGCTTTCTGTCCACGCTCAGCTGCTTTCTGTCCACGCTCAGCTGCTTTCTGTCCACGCTCAGCTGCTTTCTGTCCACGTTCAGCTGCTTTCTGTCCACGCTCAGCTGCTTTCTGTCCACGTTCAGCTGCTTTCTGTCCACGTCCTTTCTGAACATATTATTCTGCCTTCATCATAATGAGTACTTTTACTTTTGGTACTTAAAGTATACGACGGTAGTACTGTAAGGGAAATTCTCCTTGTTGCTTGTTGAGAGTTGCTAATTCTCTGATAATAATTACATAATTACAGACTCGGTGTGATGAATCAGGTCTCTTAATGCAGCATGGAGGGAAGACTCACGCAGAGTGCGCTCTGCAGATCTCCACAATGTCTTGGCTTTTATACTTTACAACAGAAAGACAAAAGGTTGTCACGTACACCTGGTAACGTCAAAAACACTGACCATTTGAGGAGTTCACTCATCCTGTTTCCCAGGGTTTGTACTATACCATAAACTCCTCAGGTATAGTGAATCGCACCTTAACCCCCCCCCCCCATCCTGTTTCCTTCATTGAATGTCCTTTGGTCCTCTCTCTCGCCTCAGTGAGAAAGGACCACAAAGACTTTTACAGCTCATAGAGTGATTCCCAGGATGAGAAAGTCATCTAATTCCTACAGTACTCACATATTTTTAGTAAGATTTCGAATGCAGGACTTTTACTAGTATTTCTACACTGTGGTATGAATACTTTACTTAATGTGGGAATAAAAAACTTTTAACCCCCGAGCGTTTCCAGGTGGGGTCACTGTTAGTGCTTCAGGGGACGTGACTCAACGTGGAGCACCTGAACGCACCGTTTGTTTGTTTTCCGTCTGGTCTGAGAGGAGCGCCTTCAGGCTGACCTTTGACCTTTGTTCATGCTTTGATCAGACTGGATCCTGGACTGGACTCGCTTCCTGAGACACTTTCCCAGATGAAGAACTGGACAGCTGCAGAGGCCTGAACGGCTCGTCAGTCTGTTTCTGTGTAATCCTGAATTTGGCTGCTGGTGTTTGGCAGAGTGCTGCAGCGATGCTGCTCAGTAAATCTGCTGCTGTTTGACAAACAGGAAGCAGAACAGTTCGAATCCCCCGTCCACCTGCAGCCGGCGGGATCTGGCTCCGACGTGTGAACAGGGATCAGGAATATTCATGGAGATGATCCCACAGCACCCGAACGCAACACAGCATCCACTTCAGTGTTTCTGCACTGCTATCACACACACACACACACACACACACACACACACACACACACACACACACACACACACACACACACACACACCATCACCCCCCTCCCCCTCTCTGCAGAGGAGACACCAGTGCTTTTAGAGACTCCCCTGGTTGCCTAGCAACTGGTCCTCAGGATTTCCAAAAGAGACCAGAGATCATTTGTCTGTTATGAGACTCTAATATGATATGCTGTGTGTGTGTGTGTGTGTGTGTGTGTGTGTGTGTGTGTGTGTGTGTGTGTGTGTGTGTGTGGTCCTCTGATGGTATAGCTGTTGTGTACGGTGTCTCACAGTGGACACACAGATGTCCCACATTAAGAGACAGCAGCGTGGAGTTGAATTCAAGGGATTTTTTTTCCCATCTTTTTGTTGAAGCTTCATGAAAAGTGAGGACCAGCTGGAGACCTCCGGGGTCTTTGGCTTCTCTCAGCAGCTGATTGGTGCTTCTCCACATCTCCACCATCGTCCCTGCTGTAGCTGCTCCTCGTTCACTCGCTGTCTGCATAATACACTCGTTCATGGGTGCATTTCACCTGTTATGGAAGCCACTGTTTCTGTATGATGTTCTGAATTCTCACTCCTCCTCCTCCTCCTCTTCCTCCTCCTCCTCTGACAGTCTGAGTGTAAATATGCTGCATGTATGCATTCTCCTGCTTAAAGGGAGATCTTCCCTCCGCCGCCAGCTCGCATTGAGAGAAGTTAATGGAACTATATAAATCAGTCAGGTGTTGGACTGTAACTGCTTCCAGCAGGGTATGATGTCAATCTGTATCTGCACCACATCCATGCAGAGACTGCAGCAGCCAGTCCAACTCCAGTAATCAAACACCGGCTCCACCAACAAACAAAGGAACTGAGGCTGAACGAGTAATCAGAGTACATCACATGCACCTGCTGCTGGGGGGGGGGGGGCAGAGCCTGGAGTCTGCAGGGCTTCGTCCCGTCTCTTTTTGAAGAGTTTTGCTCTGCAAATGTCGTCATATTTGGATTAGATTGTGGAAACTGGAGGAGTTCAAAGCTCCTCCAAACGTTTGGGACTTTGCAGCCCATCAGATTTATGACCTTTGTTTGCTGACATCGACGCCTAATCAACAGCAACAACTGAAAGTCTCTGAAGTCTGACTGTAAGAGGGCAGCAGTTCACTGCACTGCTGTCTCACTGTCTCACTGCTTCACCGCTTCACCGTCTCACTGTCCCACTGTCTCACTGCATCACTGCTTCACTGTCTCACTGTCCCACTGTCTCACTGCTTCACTGCATCACTGTCCCACTGCATCACTGTCTCACTGCATCACTGTCTCACTGTCTCACTGCTTCACTGTCTCACTGCATCACTGCTTCACTGTCTCACTGCTTCACTGTCTCACTGCATCACTGTCTCACTGCTTCACTGTGTCACTGTCTCACTGCATCACTGTCTCGCTGTGTCACTGCTTCACTGTCTCGCTGTCTCACTGTCTCACCGCTTCACTGTCTCATTGCTTCACTGTCTCACTGCATCACAGTCTCACTGCATCACTGTCCCACTGTCACACTACTTCACTGCTTCACTGCATCACTGCTTCGCTGTCTCGCTGTCTCACTGCATCACTGTCCCACTGTCTCACTGCATCACTGTCTCACTGCATCACTGCCCCACTGTACACTACTTCACTGCTTCACTGCATCACTGTCCCACTGTCTCACTGCTTCACTGCTTCACTGTCTCACTGCTTCACTGTCTCACTGCATCACTGTCTCACTGCTTCACTGTGTCACTGTCTCACTGCATCACTGTCTCGCTGTCTCACTGCATCACTGTCTCGCTGTGTCACTGCTTCACTGTCTCGCTGTCTCACTGTCTCACCGCTTCACTGTCTCATTGCTTCACTGTCTCACTGCGTCACTGTCTCACTGCATCACAGTCTCACTGCATCACTGTCTCGCTGTGTCACTGCTTCACTGTCTCGCTGTCTCACTGCATCACTGCTTCGCTGTCTCGCTGTCTCACTGCATCACTGTCCCACTGTCTCACTGCTTCACTGCTTCACTGCTTCACTGCTTCACTGTCTCACTGCATCACTGTCTCACTGCTTCACTGTGTCACTGTCTCACTGCATCACTGTCTCGCTGTGTCACTGCTTCACTGTCTCGCTGTCTCACTGTCTCACCGCTTCACTGTCTCATTGCTTCACTGTCTCACTGCGTCACTGTCTCACTGCATCACTGTCTCACTGCATCACTGTCTCGCTGTGTCACTGCTTCACTGTCTCGCTGTCTCACTGCATCACTGTCCCACTGTCTCACTGCATCACTGTTCACTTCATGAGTGTCCACAGTGGACAAACAGAGAGTTTCCTGTCTTCTGCTGTAAAATGCTGGAAGCAGATATTCCATGAAGCCAATCAGAGGTCAGAACAGGAAATGAAGGTCGGTGACGTTCAGCCTCCTTCATTCAGCAGGATGAGACGAGACGTCGTGAGAGGACACAGCAGCCACGAGGTCACACATGAAGACAGGTGAGACATGAAGAATCATCCACATGAACAATGTTTTCATACCTCGAGCCGCCGACGGCTCTGATCTGTCACCGAACACAGGCCACTCACAGAGTGTGTGTGTGTGTGTGTGTGTGTGTGTGTGTGTGTGTGTGTGTGCGTGAGCTTGTCTTCCTATATGTGAGGACATATATTAAAGGAGGTGAGACGATGTTGGACAGAGGACAGTTTGTCTCCTCTTTAGCGCAGCACCTTTATATTAACTGAGGGTCACATGACAGCGTTTGGCGCCTCTCAGCTGATGTTTTGGTCGCCTGAAACTTTCTGATGAACGTCAGAACATCAGCGAACAGGACAGACCAGCAGACATGTGGAGGTGCAGGTGGTGCAGACTCATCACGACGGAGACTCGTCCTCCACAGAGACAGATTTCTGACATTTACCGTCTGTACGACGTGTGTTAAGAGGAGGCGGAGCTCAGACTTCAGCCCCTCGGTGGCATCGATGCGTTCACTCGACGAACTGTGATTGGTTGCCTTGTTTTGAATGAAGCCTGTTTCCATCCTGCTGGTTTGTTTGCATGTTCGTATCAGAGATGAAGGTCGACTGAAAGCCTGTTTCTGAAGAGATCTCAGCCGTCACAATCAAGTGCCGTCCTCCTCTGCAGACACACTGATACCCGGCGATGTGTGTGTAATGATGATGATTATGATGATTGCAGCTGAACTATAACACACAATAATTCCACTTGAAGGTTTATATAAAACACAAACACTGGAGCTTTGAACTGTCCTCGCTCTGCTCGACTCACAGCAGAGAAACACTTTCATTTCCTGCAGCTGAATTATAAAATGTGCAAACGCAGAACATCACACAAGAGCAGCAGAGACGCTGGAGACGCCATGAAAGTATGATCAGAGCCGAACAGAACAAAGGGTGAGGAGAAGAGGGAAGACACTGAGAGGACGCAGAGAAAGTGTGTTCAAACACTGATTCTCAACCATCTCTGTGGTTTAGATGAGAACCAGCTAAAACATCAGCTGGCGGCACCACGGCGCTCCGAAAGTTCAACGACGGTCGCTTTGATTCTACTGTCTTCCTGTTTTTATTGGATAGAAGAGGAGTTTTTTATTGATAATCTGCTCTCACGTTATGAGACGAATAATAAATCATTTTAATCCTAAAAAGAATTCATTAACAGACAAATTAGCAGTTCAGATAACTAATTACCACAAAGTAACCTCGGCAGCCTCTTTAAATCCTGAACGTGACTCAGAATAATTATTAAAACTAAAACTATCTGCTTCTTTCAGTTGTTAGCAGTGTTTTTACGGCGTTTTGACAGGAAGCTGTGACGAAATGCAGTTTTCTTTGTTAAAAAAAAAAAACAAATTACCAAATGTTAGCATGCTAACACGCTACACTAAGCTGGTTAACATGGTAAGCATTATACCTGCTAAACATCAGCATGTTAGCATGTAGCAGCTAAATTTTAGCTCAAAGCACAGCTGTGGTGGCCTTACAGAGCTGTTAGCATGGCTGTTAGCATTTCCTGAGGTCCAGAACTGTCGGGCTCATTCTCCAGAAGAAATGGAAAGTGTGATGAACAGTTTCATGACAGATGACGGAACGGGTGAACGGATCTATGTACAGTACGAACGCCTTCTGACCTGCAGCCTCAGAGGTCAAAGGTCCTGTGTGGAGCATTTAGTGGTGATGTTGCAGATTGCAGCTAGCTGAAAACCCTCCCCTTTAGCCAGCAGGGGGGGAAAAGCCAAAGAGCCAGTCTGTGCAGTCAGTGTTTGGTTTGTCCGCTCTGGGCTCCTGTAGAAACATGGCAACATGGTGGACTGAGGAAGAAGAGCTGCTCCCTCTGTAGATATGAAGACCCATTCTAAGCTTGCAAAAACACAGTGATCCTTATTTTCAGGCGATTCTACACAATGAAAACATTATCTTCCATTTCTGCCGACGGACGCTGCCTCTCAAAGGGTTGGTCAGGTTGAGGCTCAGTAACCAAAGAAGAATCGTGGTCATGTTAAAAGAAACTGTCATGACGTGGAGGACGTTCATGTCAGCCATTGCTGATGTCATTAATTACACCTGTGCGTGCGGTGAAAATGATTTCAGGTAAACGTCACTTCTTCCTCTCAAAGTACCGCACACTGTGTCCTCTCAGCAACACGAAGACTGTCATGAAGAATTTACAGACGTCACATCCTCGCACACTCTGGACGTCAAAGAAGACGTAAAACCAACATTTGGTTTGCTGGAAACAAACTAATCCTGTTACCCATCGCAGGCTTTTAACACAGAAACACAAAATCCTTCAGACTCAAACAGTTCGGAGCGCGTCCGCCTGGATGCCAGCAGAGGCTTTACGAGGCCGATGAAACAATAACAGCATACTTCTGGACACTTTTAATCTTCTGTCTCCGGATGACGAGGACGTGAAACATGCTTGTTAATGCCTCTCTAATTATTTTTCCTCAGCCCGGAAAGAAACCGACTGATGGAGTCTTAAATGAAATTCAGTTTGAATTAAGAGGATGAGATGCTTCACAAACATGAGCTTAACGCACAACTTAGTTCCCCTTTGTTTCTGTAGTTTTTATTGTTCTTGTGTTAGAGAGAAAATCAGCTGTGAAGTCTCAGATTTCTGCGTCTTTGGTGTCACATCCATCCACTCAGACTGGAGTTGATACTGAAACACAGTTTGATGAAGCAGAAAAACTGCTGTGTTTACTTCAATGACCTCAAAGCTGTACTTAAGTACAGTACTTCCCACCACTGTGGTGGTGAGTGAGAGCCTGGCTAACTTGATATATTTTCATTCTCTTCATCTGGTGTTATATAAATACACTGTTTGAGCCTCAGGAAAACTTTGAGAACGAGAGAACGAGCTCAGACCAAACATTCAGTTTTCGGCGTGTTGCTTTTCCTCCATTTCACCGACACAAAACCTCGCTCTGGTCCTTCAGCGCATCCTTAAACATCCCTTCAGCTACCTGCTAATTTGAAGCAATTTCCTTTAACAGTGATGTGACAGACCCTCAATTCAACATGTGTTATTTGCTCACTATCTTTAATCTGAGAAAACCAAACAAAAGCTATTTGTGCTCAGAGCTGACAAAGACTGAACCCGTTATCCTGCTGCATAAAGCACGAAACCTGCATTCACTCTAACTCTGCTGCCCTGACCTTTACCCTGACCTTCACCCAGACTGTACCCTGACCTGTACCCTGACTGTACCCAGACTTTACCCTGACTGTACCCTGACCTGTACCCTGACTGTACCCTGACTGTACCCTGACCTTCACCCAGACTGTACCCTGACCTGTACCCTGACTGTACCCTGACCTTTACCCTGACCTTCACCCAGACTGTACCCTGATCTTTACCCTGACCTTTACCCAGACTGTACCCTGACCTTCACCCTGACTGTACCCTGACCTTTACCCTGACTGTACCCTGACCTTCACCCAGACTGTACCCTGACCTGTACCCTGACTGTACCCTGACCTTTACCCTGACCTTCACCCAGACTGTACCCTGATCTTTACCCTGACCTTTACCCAGACTGTACCCTGACCTTCACCCAGACTGTACCCTGACCTGTACCCTGACTGTACCCTGACCTTTACCCTGACCTTTACCCAGACTGTACCCTGACCTTTACCCTGACCTTTACCCCGACTGTACCCTGACCTTCACCCAGACTGTACCCAGACTTTACCCTGACCTTTACCCTGACTGTACCCTGACCTGTACCCTGACCTTTACCCTGACTGTACCCTGACCTGTACCCTGACTGTACCCTGACTGTACCCTGACTGTACCCAGACTTTATCCTGCCAGCTGCCTACTACACAGTCTGTGTCCTGTGCTCCTGTGTGGATAATTAACTTTATTACTAATTATTCATTGACTGTTTTTACTTACAACAAACATTCATTGTCTTCATGTGTTTTGTTTTTTAAACTTTTGCACAAACGTGAACAGATTCTGTTATTTTTTTGTTCCAAATCGCCTGGTGCGGTTCAGTCCTGCAGACCTCTGCTGTAAAGACAGACAGCTTGGATTTGCTCAGTGTGTCAAAGTTGTGAAAGACGTAAATGTTGTCGTCTTCTTGAGTGGACAAGTGACATGAGAGACCCAGACTTCTCCTTCATGTCTTTAAATTCTGTGTTTTATCATTTGCATGTTTAATTATGCAGATCAGTATCAGTGTTATAAAGGGTTAACAGTAAGTCCATCAGCAGAGGACAGAGACATGAAGCCTGGGTTAACAAAGAGCCAAAGTGACATGCAGCAGTGGACGGACGCTGAGAGGACGAACAGCCATGCAAATGCAATTAGACCTGAACACTTACTGTCTCATTTCTTACGGGCCATTAGGGTTAATAACGCTCAGTCTGCATAATTCATGACGGTTTCATTGGCACCTGGTTTCTCTGAGGCTAAGAATGGAGGAGGCGGGGGGGGGGGGGCAGTTAACATTTAAATCTGATCTGAGTCATTATCATAAATAATTAACAGGATCCCGAGTACTTGAAGAATGAAAAACAGCTTCAGAGACCGAAGGATCGGACAAGAAGTTGCTGAAAGGAAACCAGTCAGAGACCGTTCATGATGTCGTCTCTGATTTCAATTACACGTTTGGCCATCAGAGGGCAGCACCACACGGCCAGAACACCCGAACGCCTCGTCTGTAAAGACTTAGGGACGTCTTGTTAAAGACACCCAGCCTTTCCAACAGGCTTTCATATTTTCACGTGGAAAATGACTCGAGCTTTGAATCTTTACTGAGCTAATTCAGTTTTGACAGCTAGCACAGTTTTTAGGAAATCGCAGTTCAGACTCAGCAGTCGCTGGGCAGAAACTGGAAGCTGACTTTGGTTGGCTGCCTAACTCAGACTGTTTCATTTCACCTTCGACCTCAGGGACGCGGTCGTGACAAGGGTCATACCGCTTCACAGGAAAACTTCATGAGATCGACTCTTTGAGGGCTGAAGACTTTGTGACGTCACTCAGCGCTGAAGGTCGCGGCAGATCCAGGACCTGCTGATTTACAGGATTTAAAGCAACAAACAGAAAAACTGTCTGTAAGCAACAAAGTCCAGAAAATCAGAGAGATCACGTCCAAGTTCAGTTTGTCCTCCTGTGGAAATTAGCTTCATGCAGTCACTCCACCATGTGCATTTAGATCTACTGATGACACTGAGTTTTACTGCTTTACACATGTGTTGACATTATGTCAGCTTCGCTGCCCTGTGGCGTCTGTCATATCTGCATGTGTTCGTATCAACTCAAAATGATCTATTGCTTTTCCGTCAAACCGCAGATGAGGCAGCTGGCTCAAGGTCTTTCAGCTGAGAAAGTGTGACTCTTTCTTGTCTCCAGTGGAGCTAAATGAATTCTGAAGCTGTTATGTTGTCATTAGAGATCAGATTTTGTGTCTGCAGACAGACTTTTGCCTTTGAGGTGATGTTGTCCAGCAGCTGCTGAGCAGCTGCAGAGATGCCAGCATGTTTCTGCTCGTAAAGAAAAGGAAAGCGCTTCAGTCTCTGTTAGAGAAATAAAAGTTCACTCTCAGCTGTTAAAATCAGACAGTGATGCTTTGACCTCAGCAGCACGAGGAGCTGGATCCACATTGTCCCTCCATGTGTCCTGCACATCCTCCTCAATGTCCCCGACTCCAGGCAGGTGTTATGGAGGGCGGCTCAGCAGGTTGTCAGTGCAGGCACAGATGAGGGGTCCAACACCTTCTGGACCTCCAGGACCTGGAAGAAAATCCAGCACCGCTTTGTTTTCATCATGCCAAAGGCTCCTTCTGCGATACAACAGGAACCTCTGGGAGGTGCAGCAGATCTGTGGGGAGGGGGCTGTTTCTGACCTGCCTCTGTCGTGGACTGACCCCGGGTAGCCTGTGAAAGCATCCAAAAACTGCTGTCAGGGACTGCCTGAATCTGGATGAAATGAAACAGCTTCCTGTTCAGAGGGTCTCTGCAGGCAGGACCTGCAGGGGCATGATGCCAGTGCGGGACCGGCACTGGTTCTCTCTGGTTTTCAGTCTGCTCCGACTGCATCTGGCTCACAGGGCTTTGAGAAATGGATTCAGGGCGTCCTCTTGTCCACTGTCTTCGGTGGACGTTGCTGGTCTCCGGGACAGTGGGATGTCCCATGAGTCAGCCACCTTCCTTTCTAGAATAAATCAGAATCTATATCAATCAAATAATTTGTACCTGAAATCCTGTAACCCACTGGGCTGGGTTACAGTTTTTCCAACGTTATTGTGAACCACAGAGTTTGTGCTGCTTTTCTAACATCACGAGACGTTTCTGAAGGTCTGCACACCAAATGCCAGCGTGATGCGCTCGCCTGAAGGAGGCGCCGTCGCCCTGCTCAAAGGCATCTGTGCTTATTGTGAAGTAGCTGCATGAGAAATCTCTGCACAGGTAACCGACGATCCTCTGTGGCTACAAAGCAAGCGCATTGCCTTTAACACCCCCGCTGCTCTCCAGCGTCTGTGCTGTTCTGCGTTACCGAGGGAAGTGAAGCTGTCCTCAGTCACATTTTGAATAACATGCTCTTCCTTCTGTGCAGCTCATGCTTAAAGGTGGCAAAGCAGCCAAATGTGTCAACGTGTCCACAGACCGTCTGACGCCAAACTGGTTAAAACCAGAATCCATCACACACACTTCAGACCAACGTGTGTGTTTCTCCAGAGATGGAAAATAACAAACACAATCGAATATTGAAATGTCGTTTAGGTCGTTAGCCTTGGTAGCTACGCTAACGGTGTGGCTGTGAGGAGGCAGCGTCACAACAACTATTGGACGAAGTGCACGACATCGTTAGTCTCCTCCTTCCTGAACGACACTGAAAAATGTAGTTTAATTATTTTCTAAATGCATAATTTAATTGAATCTATATATATCTATAGAACCGAGCATCAGTCAAACATGGAACTTTTCTCCTTGTTAAGAGTCAGGTTCATCTATCATCCCTGTTATCTCATCCTAATCTGTTGTCTGACACATTGATTTAGCTGTATTTAAATGTGGACATGCTGTCTGTCCCACACACCTCCTCACATGTATTTTATCATCCTAAATGAAATCACTTTGACACCCACCCACTGTCAGAGGCTGGGCTTGTGTGAACGCACTGAAGTTCATGTGTTCATTATTAAAGACGCCTCGTCAAACCTGCCCAGTCAAACAAACCGGTCCCTGGTTTGGACCACGACGCGTCCGTCCCTCTGCAGCCCCGTGAGGCTCGGACGCTGTCCCTTCTGGGTTTTATGAGACAAAAACAGAGCAGGAGTGTTTTTCCTGCAGGCTCCTGAATCCTTTACCCTCCAGATCAGAGATGGAGAGCGCAGAGGTGCGCAGGAAAAATGAAGAATCTCCTCATCCATTTGGCATGCATGGGCGGGTAGAGATGAAGAGAGTGTGTGGGTGGATGAGATGTAGAGAGGAGGATGAGGAGGAGGGGGAGGAAGCAGGATTTTTTTTTTTAACGAGGGGTTTCTTCACCCCAGGGACACCTATCTGTCAGACCGCAGGAGAGGAGGAGGCACAAAGGTTGATGAAGGAGAGAAAAATGAGGGGGGGGGCGGGGGGACGGGGGGACGGAGGGCCGGATGATCTGCACCCTTTCCTGGAAGGGAGGAGGAAACTCCAGCTTTGCGTGGACGCCTGTGTGCGCTGGAACATGTGAACATGTATCATTAGGCGTCATTAAGCACAAATTACACAGCGAGGAGGAGAAAGGCAGATGCTGCTGTTGGCACATTGTTCTCCTCCAGCCTCCTCCTGCAAACTGCACCCAGATCAGAGAGTTAATCCAATCCACGAGCAGCGTGATGAAAGCAGAGCTGCATCGCTGCTGACAGTCCAGATGAATGTGAGGCCCGGCTGAGGGATATTAAACACACAGAAATCCCAGGAAACGCCAGGCAGAGGCGAGGAAGACGAAGGGTTAAAAGTCCAAATCTCCCTCTCTCTCTCTCTCTCTCTCTCTCTCTCTCTCTCTCTCTCTCTCCTCCTCCTCCTCCTCCTCCTCCCCTCTTCCTCTCTCCACCACTCGCCGCCTCCCTCACCACCTGTTAGTGCGGACCCTCGTGCAGACATCCACCTGTTTGTGAAGGAATCTGCTCACTCGCACAATCAAAGGTAAGAAGAATCGGACGTTTGGGTCGAAGCTGCTCTCGTTCCTGCTTCTCTTCGCTTCTGCATGTTTCTCTCTGCCTCCTTCTTCTTCTTCTTCCTCTTCCTCTCCACTCTTTCTCTTCGCCTGTGTGTGAATATCAGTGAAGAAAAGTCAATATTTACTGCAGTTTGTACTCATACTCGTACTTGTACTACATTTCTGAGGTAAATGGGGTACATTTACTACAGTCTGGAAGCTCTATTTAAGAATCCATTTTACAATTTCAATTTTCACTCAAAACACATGAAAAAGTGTCAAATAAGCCAAAAGAAAACCTTCTCCTTTAATATTCATCAGACATTTCTCTGTTTCCTGTCTCATTGAGTTGAAATGTCGTAATTTTTGCACAGAAATGTGATGAAATCTGATCTTTTATGATCAGATTTAAGCTGCCTGTGCTGCTCCTCCGCCACCAGTAACGTGATTAAAATACTGCTCACATGTTATCGTTGATAGTAATCCAAAGATATAATGTACAAAATAAGACTCTGAAGGAGCCGTTTGGCATGATGAGCACTTTTAAGAAGATCTGATTACAATCACGTCCTTTTTAATTTGAGGATTATTGTCTGAACCCACAAAACAACAAATAATCTGAAAACATAACAGAGATCAAACAGAGATGAATGTTTTCATCTTCATGATCTTCATCTCTGGACAGCATGAACAAGACGTCTCCTTTTTCAGTGTCCAACGTTCTTCTTCTTCTTCCTCTCTCTTTTTTGTAGCCAGACATAACGAAGCTCTTACCGTCTGACAACACTGCGCTTTGTGAGGCCCAGTTCACTCGCTCCAAACCACTTCATGAAAACTCTCCTTCACATTTTCTTTGCAAAATTTTGCTTCAAATTTGTTAGTAAGTAGTTGGAATATTCAGATACTTTACTCAAGTAAAAGTACTGATTCCATGCAGTAAAAATACTCAATTACAAGTAAAGAAGAAAGTACATCAGTGCAGTTCAAACAAAATACTCAAGTTGAAGTAGTGAGAAGAAAACTTGAGATTGCACGTGTTTAAAGGCGTCTGGTTCAGTGACCATCAGAGGCGACGGCTCGTTATTCAGACGTCAGTCTCATGTCTCTGTGGTTGATTATTGACCTCTGAACGTCCTCAGTCCTCAGAGTCCTCGTCCATCCTCAGAAACGGCCTTTGACACTTCTTCACCTCAGGCCTGCGTCGGTGCTGCTGCAGGATTGATTAGCATGCAGCTGTCGGTCGCTGTCAGTAAACGCCTCGTGTTGTGTTTCGGTGTCTGGAGGTTTTTCCTCCCCCTGCAGCGCATGTGCTCGATAGAAAGAAGTGAAGCGTCATGTCGGTCAGTCGGAGATTCTTGGCTCAGAGCTGCACTGCACAGCAGATCAATAACTCTCACTTCACCTGACAGCTGGAGCCTTCAGCGCTTCGTTCGCTAACTGTTCGCTGTCCTGAAGTCGTCTGCTGTAATGAACGGCTCGTCCTTAATGCAGTTATCCATTTGCTCAAGGTTGGCAATAAACAGAAACGCTTCAGGGCCGCTGGCTACTGACCAATTCGGTTAGTGTCTGAATTAAAATAAAATGAATTGAAATCCAGACGAGTCCCGTTCATTATGATCAAACTTGAAAACAGACACAAAAGGATGTAAAAGAACCAGCGGAGGCAGAAAGGGCTGCAGACGGAGCCTCTTCAAGAAGCAAATCATCCAAAATCTACTTTCTACCAACGTTCACAGCTGTTTATCTGGTGGATTAAAGGGAAAGCAGACTTACCTGTCTCCTCTGGACTCACCTGTCGCGAACAGAGTCCACCTCTGCAGGACAGGAAGTGGAATGAAACCGAACCAAAGAGTTGACAGAACACTGAACGTCCCTCTGCGAGTTAATCAAACCTGTTCGAGTCGAAGCAACAAAAGCACAGACGGCTAACAGGAGCAGAGTGGAGCGTTCAGGGTACATCACGTAAAAACGACCGACTGCGATCAAACCGTCAACTCTAACCCTGTCACTCGTACGAACTCTTGACTTTGTAACGAAGCGTCAGATTTCAGGAACTCTTCACGTTTTCTGTGTGAAAACCTTCATCTGTGAAGCCGTCAGATCAGTGTGATGGAGAAAAGTTTCCCTCTGAGGTGGTGGAGGAGAAGTGAAAGTGACAACGACTCAAGTTCAAGTACCTCCGATGTGTACTTTAGTGCAGTACAGTGAATACACGTACTCAGTTACTTGGCTGAGGTGCTGTCACGTCTCCTCACTGAGAACAACATGAAGACAAAGACGAGCGACAGCGAGAGGAAGGGCCACCAGCACCAGAACCGAGTCTGGACGGGTGACTGGCAGGCGAGGAAGAGGAGGAAGAGGAGGAAGAGGAGGAAGAGGAGGGAGGCCAGGATGCAGAGGCAGCATCTTTTCATGTGCTGTCATTAGCATACTCTTCCTCAGCTTAACTCCCCGTCGCTCCGTCTCACCAGTAATCCCACTGCGACTGGATATCAGTCACTGGGCGAGCAGCAGATTTCTCTTTTAAGTGGGAGAATGTTTCCGGAGATAAACGCTGCTTCCCTGAATTAAACATGACGGCGGCGGCTCGGCGGTGCAGCGGCAGCCAGCCCAAACTCCCACAGAGCAAATACTCAAAGTGCAGCCGGCAGCCACGACGCCAACAGGAAGCTAACGTCGCACCTGCACGGCAGGAAGTCACCATTCAGACCAGTCATTCATCACAACTGCACCAGACGCATAAATACAATTCAACTCAAAGTGAGCGACGACAAACAAACGTTTCAGGTGTGATAATTAGAGCAAAACTACTCAGTAATTAATATTTATCATCTGGACTTTTTAATCTATTTCTATCAATTGTGATCTTATAAGTAAATTATGACATAATACGGCTTCTACATCGTGAATAGTATATGATTATTAAACTTTTTTAAAGATAACTTTGCATCTTCTAACTTTATTGTCTTATATGTAATTACTGTTATAATTACTTTTAATAACGTAAAATCAGAATTGACTGTTTGCTCAACACTGTTTGTGTAATGCATTTACAGCTCAGCAGCTAAGCTAATGAAAGATGCTAATGTTAGCATGTGCGGCTACCTAGCATACTACCTGTGTGCAAGGCACATTCCATATTACATTATTTTCTCGATTACAGGTAAAGTCAAGAAAGAATCTCCGCTCGCAACGAGCTCGTTCACTGTGTGGGCGGCAGCCCTGGATGCTAATGGAGCTGAAGCTAACGTTAACGTTAGCAGCTCTATCCTGGTCCTGGTTTAGTTTCTGATAACTTGAGCCCAGCTCGTTCTCCGAGGTCGTGTTACTCTCCTCAAACACACCAGTTAGTCCTGAAAGCCTTTGCTTTTGTCACGTTCTCAATGAAACGTACTGTTTTACGAACAAATATGAACAATGCAGGCTACGTTAGCCGAGAGGCTAAAGAGAGTTTCAGTCTGAGCTTCGTTTTCATTAACATACGTAAAAATGAGCTGACGCATTTCATCATCCTGACCTCCGAGTTCATGTGATGTTCTTCACCAGCCAATGAAATATGTGCAAACTGACTTTCCTGTTCCTCCTGCTGACCTCGAAGTCGCTGTGAAAACCCTCCACAGGTGCAGCCACATACCTGCAGCCCTCAAACAGCAGTGTGTCCGCGTTGATGGTTAGCGCCTCAGAATTTATTTGGCTAATTTTCTGTCGGAGCTCACAGGATGCGTGATTCGGCTCGTCTTCAGCAGATTAAAGCCTCTGAGGGAGAATCCAGCTCACTCCTGCTTAACAGACTGATGCAGAGTCAGACAGCTCGCATCAACAAGGCTGAAGCACGAATCCTCCAAACGGGAACACGAACGCGTCACGGCCGGAAACGACGCGAGCGTCAGATGAAGGATTCATTCTGAAGGTTTGAGCTGCTCTCCGCTCGTCCATCGGCCCCCTCGCTCTGTGGACTCTGAAGACAGTGTGGATCCACACGCTGTCTCCCACTCTTTAAATGTCCTCACTGCCAGGGGACATGAAGACACCAGCTGTTTGGCCTAACGAGGACGCTCATCCACCTTGTCTCAGAGGGAAATATACTTTTTACCTCATTACATTTATCTGACATGTTGAGGAGAGACGCTCAGACAAGGTGAAGACCTCCAGGTGCTCGTCTCTCAGGTAAAACACCTTCGGCCTGATGCATCTGTGGACTCTCAGCGTGACGACGCTCTGACCGCCAACGTGGAGCTTCTGTTAGTCTGAACTTGAGGAAGGTTTCAGGCTCGTCGTCTCCACTGATGCCTGTTTTCACCATGTTTGATCAGCGTTTATTGATTTTTGATGTTTCAGTGAGTGAAAACTTTTTTTTCCCTGAATCTGCGTTTCCATCCAAATGTTTTTATGCTAACATTTAAAAACTGGTGAGAGTCCCAGTTCATCCTCGAGGTGGACGAGTGGACGTCGGAGCGTCTCTGTCAGCGTCTGTAGGATCTTGATGACGTGCGATCCGGCGTTCATGAGCGTGAGGAGTCACAGCTGCAGCTCCGTTAAACACCGACTGCGTGGAAAACATGACATCTGAAACATGAAGACATTTCTTGGTCTAAATGTCTCAGACTGAACTCGTCCGTTCAGTCGTCCTCCTGATGCTTTACTCTGCCTGTGATAAATGAAAGATGAACTCTTCCTGTCCGTCCCTTGAAGACACACCTGCATCAGCTGGACGTTGACTCTTCCCTTCAAACACTTGACTTCTGTTCTGGTTCAGTGGTTTTCCTGTTTGTCCCTGCAGCAGGTCGTAAACTCTCGTGGACGCCGCTCTCGTCTGGAACATCCTGTCTGACGAGGTTTGAACAGTAAATTTACTCTGAAATGTCACCGGCGGAGCCTGAAGCGTCTCGCTGTCGAGATGTGAGCGGTCGTCCTCGGACTCTCGACTGTAACGCGTTTGTTCAGCTGCCGGCAGCCTCTGAAGGAAAAGCTCGTCTGTGCCGGCTCCATTTTTCCACGTCGGTGTTAGATTGTGAATTAGTAGAAGAAAGCACCGACTCTCAAAAGATAAATTCATTGTAAAAGAGTTCGTTTGAACGAGGCTGCTGGGGTTCGGTGGCTGCTGAGCGCTCCGTCGTCCTCAGGTCAGACGTCCACCGGTCTTCTGTCTGAAGAGTTTGTTGGAAGCTGCTGCGTTGCTGCGGTTTGTCTTCAGGTCCTGTCGAGACAGGAAACAGTTCCAAACAGACACTGTCCAAGACACAAACAGGTGAGAGAATACGCGCTGTGTGTATTTATGGCGGCCAGCACGTCATCTGCACAGACAGGAAGTGAGACACAGGAACAATGTAGAGAATCCAGTAAATTTCCAAAATAAAACACCTTTGCAGAGTCCTGATCGTACAGAAGCAATGAACACAAATAAAAAGCTGGAAAAAGAACGACCTACGAAGCCTACTGACCAATGAGAGACACACAAACATCAAGGAAAAGTGACCAAATCAGCAAAAACTGGCGGGAAAAATCAGGCGGGAAAAACACTCTGCTTCCTGTTTGGTTTGCAGCCGCGAGGAGGACAAACAAAAAGACACAGAGTCACAGAGACGTGTCCGAGGACTCTCGGGGTGAAGAACTCGATGGGTGGACGGTGGAGTCACGCCACGAGCAGCGACAGTGGACAACGCTGACACTGACAGCCAATCAAAATCCACGTGAACCTGCAGGTCGACACCTGGCAGGTGAGATGAGAGACTCATCACTGAGCTTCACATCGCTGTCTGATTAAAGAGAAGCCCTCCTCTGTAGGCAGCAGGTCGACGTCTTGTCCTCCGGCAGGTTTAATGTTGTGGCTGGAGGCCAGTGAAGCTGTCTGTCTCCGTCCTGCTGCTCGTGAAGCGGCGGAGGGTGGAGGACTTATGGACGCCTCATTGGCGAGCCGCTCTGCGCTCGAGTGGCTCCTCTGCGACGCCTCCTCCCTCACAGCTCTGGCTTTGTTAAAACGACGTGTTTTTCTTCACACACATTTCTCTTCTGCTTTCTCAAAGTCCAAACGATGCCTGCGTACCTTTCCACACACGTCCTTCCTCTTCTCAGGTGCGAGGCCCTCACACACACACGGAGCTCATTAAACACCTGCCGTCAGGTACCTGCAGCCTGCACGCTGCTGTTGATGGTCAATAGTGTCGGACCAAACAAGCGTGGATGTGTTTCACCGATCAAACACTCGACCCAGAGCAGCACAGTGTCCCATCATGAGACAAAGATCGGAAATGTTCAATTTTCAGAGTCACACAGACGTGACGGCGTGAGGCGAGACGTGACGGCGTGAGGCGAGACGTGACGGCGTGAGGCGAGACGTGACGGCGTGAGGCGAGACGTGACGGCGTGAGGCGAGACGTGACGGCGTGAGCTGAGACGTGACGGCGTGAGCTGAGACGTGACGGCGAGATGTGTCTACTGAGCGTTTGGCCTCAAGTCGCTGTGACGTTCTGTATTTTTCTCTCGCTGTCATCAAATCTCAAATCTGTGCAATCCAACCCTACATAACAGTCTGCAAATACTATTTATAATTTCTTAAGATGATGTTTATTTTTTTATTCCACTCTTTTGTATTTACTTATTGTTTTTACTCTGTCTGCTTTATTGGTGCTGCTGTAAACTGGAACTTCCCCTTGTGGGACTAATAAAGGAATATTGAATTAAATGTTCAGATTCAAACCAGCAGTGAACGCTAACTGCTAACTGCTAACTGCTAACTAACTGACTTTTAATGCTTGAGGTACATTTTCTTTGATATACTTTTACTTGTAACAGAGTATTTGTACAGTGTGGTGTTACTGCAGTAGAGGATCTGAGTACTTGTCGGTCACTGATCGTGAGTCAGTGATCTGAGTCTAACTGACTGGTCTTGCTGCGGCGCGGCAGGTCTCAGGTCTGTGTCAGCATCTCTCGGACCTGATTGGCCCTTCAGCTCAGATCATCGTCGGGGGGAGAAATGTGTTTTGTGAGGCTGAATGTGCTGAAGATGTCGTGTTGCTGCTCTTCTCACTGTGGCTGGTTTTTAACTGATGATCACCTCCACGAAATATTCTGTAAAAAATCCACATGAAGCTGTTCACATGGCCGATGAACGTTAAGGTTCCCGCTGACGTGCCGCCGCTCGCAGCCTGTCGGTGTTTGGCTGATGAAGCTCATGTGATGTGGTGGAAAGCTCCGGCTCTTGACCTCCGTCTTTGTCCTTACAGACTCTATGACGGTGCGGAGAGGAAAGAAGCTCAGCATCTCCATCCAGGAACACATGGCCATTGACGTCTGTCCCGGCCCCATCAGACCCATCCGACAGATCTCCGCCTACTTCCCCCGCCTGTCCCCCACCTCCCCCGGCCCCGTGTCCCCCAACCCCGCCTCCTCCCCGCTGGCCCTCAGCCCCGGCTCGGTGGCCTCCGGGATGGGCGGGGCTCACCTCCTGTCTCCCGTGCTGGCCCGCGGCAGGCCGGGCGGGGGCGGCTCGCTGTCCCTGCCCAGCAGCGTGGACACGTCGGTGGAGATCAACAGCTCCGACAGTGACGACTGCAGTGAGCCTCGCTGTTGGCATGTGTCTGTGTGTGTGTTACTGTCTTTCACCGTGTCTCCAGCCGCTCCTCCGTCTTCAGCCGTCAATCTCATGTTGTGATGTCCTGCAGTGAAAACGGTGATTGGCTGATTCTTGTCACGTGACCAGTTTCGTGCATTTGAAAAATCTTGGTGCGACTGAACGAATGTGCGAATGTTTTGGTTTTAGACGATGTCTGAACGGCCCGTCAGACTGTCGCTGTAGCATCTGTTTGCATGACTCAGCATGATGTGTCACGTTGGATTTCAGGTCTAGCGGACCAATCAGAAGCTGCCATCACAGCGTTGAAGTTCCTCTGAGATCTGACCTGATGTACCACTGTGTCTTATGTTAGCGGTAGCTTTCAGCTAGCTAGAGTCCACAGAGTCCACGGACCTGAGATGTGTCGTCTCCTGCCAGCTGTCCGTCTCTTTTATCTGAACCATGAGCAGCAAACCAGATGAAACCTTCTGCAGGAAAAATAATTCTGTTCAACAAAACGTGAAATAAACACGTAGCTGCCGTAAGCTAATGCACGGCTAACTACATGCTGGAGCTGTGGAGGTGCGACGTGGACAAAGTCAGGGAGTCTCCGTCCTCTGGAGACCGTGAAGATCTCCAGGACATTTAAATTTTAAAGGCTGATTCTGGTGTTTTTAGCCTCGTTAGCAGCGTCCATCGCTTTGTTCCACACTGAGACATCTCAGCGTCTGTTGGATGATTGTGATAAATGTGGTTCAGACGTTCATGTTCACTCATTTGTTCATCAGCGTCATCTCCAGGTCAACATTTGAATGTGTCCAACACTTTGCAGGACTAATGACTTTCCCATCAGCCTCAGCTGGACTTTGTGCTTCATGTTAATTAGCTAATGTTAGCATGCTAACGTGCTAAACAAAGATGGTGAACGACAGTCTAGCCATGACATCAACCCTGCTCTGGTCTGAGGGACGGAAAGATGCTCCATGGTGATCAATAAACCAAAACACAAGAGTCCAATTTATGCGTCCAGTCCTGTCCATAAATAATTCATGTCTCAACCTCAAAGTAGCATTAATAATGCAGCACACAGCTCTTGAAACACGTGTGTTGTAGCGGGAGTTGTCCAGCACCTCGGGTGGACGTTTAAAGTGTTTGACGAGGCAGCGGAGCGAAGCTAAAACTCACTCCGCTCCAAACGCTAACTGGGGCTTTTCACCATCTTTATTTCCTCATTAACATGCATTAATAATCAGATTTGTTTTGCAGTCACTGGGTGATGATTTCTTTTAATAATCAGAGTCATCAGAGCAGGAAAGCCTGAGGGAAGAGCCGACAACACAGTCTGTCTCTGAACTCAAACTTCAGGCTTTGATCAAACATAAAGGACACTTTCAGTAACAAAGAACAGTTTTTTCCCTGCAGCGATTTCATCCAGACGATCGTTACCGTGCTGCGGCGTCTTTAGGATGGCGCCGTTTGTTTGTGTGTTTACAGCCGGGCTGCTGTAGGTCGCTGCAGGTGGGTGGACGCAGCACCGTGAACACTCACCTTAAAACAAGCTGCATGAAAGGTGTGAGGAAAGAGCTCTGAGAGCGTCTGCTCAGGTCTGCGCTGTGTTCATCTGACGCTCCGACATCAGGAAGGTCAGACCTGTTCACACTGATCTCTGTCACCTGTGAAGGTGGCCGTGACCTTAACCTCACCTGGTCTGTGGTCATTTCCTCCTCAGACTGCTGCTGCTCTGCTCCTCCTCCTCCTCCTCCTCTTCCTCCTCCTCCAAACAAACTTAGTCTGGTCTTTGGGAGGGGGAGCAGGAAAGGACGCTGTTGCTGTGGAAAGTTTTCAGCGAGCTAAATTTTAACAGTTTATGCTGTTTTTTTTAATTGGTGAAATATCATCAGCTAACAGTCGACGCTGCAGCAGATTGGATTCCTCTCATGTTTCACTGAGCTTGCTCATCGTGACCATGAATTAATGTGAACCTCTGGGAAAAGACATAAAAGTGACTGAGACCAGGACTTCAAAGGCTTCGGAGGCAGCTGTGGTGGACGCTGGTCTGTTACAGACCACGTCCTGCATCTCGCCGTCAGCGTGCTGTCTGGAACGATGAGCTCATAACAGATGAGCTCAGACAGTATTTTATCCCAACCTCCTTCTGTAAAAACCTCAGATTTAACCAACCAGAAGCCCTCTCCGCTCATTTCATGTCACCATGACACATCCAGCAGGGGGCGACTCCACGGGCCAAAAACGCCGATCGTCCGTGAGCTCGTGAGAGATTTCTGATCCAGCTGAGGCTGAAGGAGCGTCAGCGCTTCTGCAGGTATGTATGTTGACCTGACGATGAAAAGTATCACCAAGGAAAAAGTCACAGCAGTTACTGCGATGTTTCTGCATCAATGGAGGACTGGCCAAAAAAAAGAGAACACTGTTCAGTGATGGTTGATCACAACAGAAGAGACGAACACAAAGATCACAGCTGGAGCAGAACAAAGCAGCTCTGATCAGCACTGCAGAGCCCAAAGTCAGCCGCGAGGGATCCGAGACGCAGCTTCATGCAGTAAAAGTACAGCAGGGCCGTCAGCTTCACGCAGTAAAAGTACAGCAGTACAGTCAGCTTTATGCAGTAAAAGTACAGCAGGGCCGTCAGCTTCACGCAGTAAAAGTACAGCAGGGCCGTCAGCTTCACGCAGTAAAAGTACAGCAGGGCCGTCAGCTTCACGCAGTAAAAGTACAGCAGTACAGTCAGCTTTATGCAGTAAAAGTACAGCAGGGCCGTCATCCTCGATATGAAATCACGCTGAGGACAGACAGCTGGTGTGACCATGGGTGACAGACAAGGACTATAGGAGCCCCCCCACCCCCAAAATAAACCCTCAGGCTGAAAGAGACACAGAACCACCGCGAGCCACATGTGTGTCATGTCCTTTATGTCTCCTCAGAGTCACTTTGTGTCTCTGTCTCTTGTTTTGCATCTTCTGGTCATCATGCGTCTCTCTGTGTGCGTCTCTTTGTAGTTTGTCTCTTTGTAGTTTGTCTCTCTGTAGTTCGTCTCTCTGTAGTTTGTCTCTCTGTAGTCTGTCTCTCTGTAGTTTGTCTCTCTGTAGTTTGTCTCTCTGTAGTTCGTCTCTCTGTAGTTTGTCTCTTTGTAGTTTGTCTCTTTGTAGTTTGTCTCTTTGTAGTTTGTCTCTCTGTAGTTCGTCTCTCTGTAGTTTGTCTCTTTGTAGTTTGTCTCTTTGTAGTTCGTCTCTCTGTAGTTCGTCTCTCTGTAGTTTGTCTCTCTGTAGTCTGTCTCTCTGTAGTTTGTCTCTCTGTAGTTTGTCTCTCTGTAGTCCGTCTCTCTGTAGTTTGTCTCTTTGTAGTTTGTCTCTTTGTAGTTTGTCTCTTTGTAGTTTGTCTCTCTGTAGTTCGTCTCTCTGTAGTTTGTCTCTTTGTAGTTTGTCTCTTTGTAGTTCGTCTCTCTGTAGTTCGTCTCTCTGTAGTTTGTCTCTCTGTAGTCTGTCTCTCTGTAGTTTGTCTCTCTGTAGTTTGTCTCTCTGTAGTTCGTCTCTTTGTAGTTTGTCTCTGTAGTTCGTCTCTTTGTAGTCCGTCTCTTTGTAGTTTGTCTCACTGTAGTTTGTCTCTCTGTAGTTCGTCTCTCTGTAGTCCGTCTCTTTGTAGTTTGTCTCACTGTAGTTCGTCTCTCTGTAGTTCGTCTCTCTGTAGTTCGTCTCCCTGTAGTTGTTTTGTCTCTTCGTGGTCATTCTTTGAGCCTCATGCTTTACGTGGTCGTTTGAAGTCGATTGGTTGACCAACAGGAAATGGTAACAGTCTCCTCCGGTCGTCCTGGTTGAGACGCTGATGTGGGCGGGACTCCTGCTCTGTGTTGTGGGTGCAGGTTGGTCAATCGAACTGTCACTCATGGTTCAGCGTAAAGGTTCAACATGTTCAATGCGCTGCAGCACGAGAGAGCGGCACGATGTGTGCTGATGCCCAAAATACATCCGTTCTAATCCCTGTGAATCATATGCTGCATGGATCATCTTATATAACTGCACTGGAAGACCACCAGGATGTGTGTGTGTGTGTGTGTGTGTGTGTGTGTGTGTGTGTGTGTGTGTGTGTGTGTGTGTGTGTCTTTACACAGGATGCATGCTTGCTGTAACGAGCCCTGACGAATGTGCTGCTCGTGTTTGAGGAGGCTTTTCCGTGTTGACATGTGATGTGATGTGTTCACATCCATGTGACAGGTGCTGCTCCACTAAATTGGATTTCCATCTCCTGAGCGCGTGGTGTCCCCGAGACATTTCTCTGTTCTCTTGCATGCTTTCTCTTTCTTCTGACAGATTTTCAACAGTGTCACTTCTCCTGTCCACTGATGCCGCCTGTAGATGGTCGTTTTATGAGTTCTGATAATTGCCTCTCTCTGCCTTCCTGTTATTTCCTCAGCTGCTCTGGGAACTCTGGAGTTCGAGCTGAGATACGAGCAGAGCTCCAGCGAGCTGCACTGCACTGTCCTCCGGGCCAAGGTAAAGACGCTCCACACCGCTGTTATTGCTGCGTCGCTAACAGCGTCCTCTGGTTTCAGGCTGTCCACCAGATTTTGCTCTCTGGGATCTGCTCCCATTCAGCCAGAGTGCTTCTCGGCCTCAGAGTGATTCAAATGAAGCGTCTCCTTTCCAGGATCAGAGTCGGCTGCATCTGTTGTTTTTCCTAAAATATCTTTCTCTGCTGCAGCTTTAAATTTGACCAAAGCAGGAGAAACAAACATGCGCTGAAGAATAAGATGCTGCACGTCGCACAGGCTCAGCGCCAACGAGGATCAGCACAAGACAAGACGAACCATGTTTGTCCTCTGAGCCGTTATGTGCACGATTTGGTGGTAACATGAACAACAGGACACTGAGTGTCTCATTTTAAGTGCTATAATCATAAAAAAGATCATTTTCTCCAAAAGTTAAAACTCCTGAAAACCAAAGTGAAGGATTTCGACCTTCTGCAGTTTGCAGACTTTTCATCGAGACTCTTCTGCCGTCCAGCTGTGTGTTGGGCAGCTGTTTGTACTTTATCTCAGGGTCGTGTCATGGCGGCCGAACGTTGGTCCAGAGAAGTCGTGTTCTTCCTCCATCAGCTTGGCGGCTAACAGGCGGCTGTGACTCCCACGTGCCTCGGCTGGCGTTCCCACAGAGCGCTGAAGTGAACCTGAACGTGTTGGTTCTGATCCAGGAGAAACAAAACCCATTTGGAGTATTTTCAGTGTGGTATTAATACTTTAACTGAGTACTCCGTCCAGCACTGGAAGCTACACATGTAACATCAGCTTCTCCCTGAAATGCATTCTGGGAGTCGTAGTGATCCTCTGACGTTTTAAGAAGGGATTGTTCCCTCGCGCCTGTCAGGCCGCCCACCTGAGACCGATCCAGCTTTATCTGAAGACGCTAGGTCGTATAAAGTGTCTTTGGGGCGCCGTGACGGAGACGTCCGTGCTTGTTTGGAGGATGATTCAGAGCTAACTGTCTCACCGGAGCCCAATTTAAGTGTCAGGAACGACCGAGGCTGAAGAGAAATGGAGCTGCAGCGTCGTCAGCGTGCAGGACGCTCAGAGCATCCGTCACCTGAGTGTGTGCAGGCATCCATCATCATCCAGGAGGCTCAGCAGCGTACTCTTCATCACCTCCTCTTCACTGCCTCCGCTGCTGAGCCATCTCAGCTCCCAGCACTTAGCACCTGCTCTGAGACTCAGCGGGTCCGACTGCCTCCAGACACCAGACCAGCACCAGCAGAGGAAGCACCGTCTGCTGACGGCGTCCTCCACCCGCCACAGTTCACCGTCACAGGATTTACACCACCTCCTCCTCCTGCGCTTCACCCAAACTTACTGAACAAATCTCATGTTAATCTGTGCAGAAGGCTGAAGCGTCTCAGCTCTGACGAGCAGCTCAGTCATTCCCTGAAACACTGCTTCATATGTTGCACAGCAGCCTCCAAAACACTCTCTGTCTCACACTCACCTTTTCTAAGAACACTGAATATTCACCTGCAGCACAAAGAGCAAAGGATGAACACTGACCAATGCCGACATGGTCCTGGAGGATCCTGCTTCACTGCTCCGGCTGCATTTCTGCAGCCAATCCTTTCATTTGTCGTCGTTTGGCGATTGGCTCGACACGCTCCTGAAAGCCTCCCATTAAAACGATAAGGGAGGTGCTTCCATTCATCAGAGGTGGGATAGTTAACCAGATCTGCTTCCCGAACCAGCCAGTCAGTCCTCATCCAGCTGAACCAGAGCAGAGCAGACCAGAGCAGACCAGACCAAAACCAGACCAGAGCAGACCAGAGCAGACCAGACCAGAGCAGACCAGACCAGACCAGAGCAGACCAGACCAGACCAGAGGAGACCAGACCAAAACCAGACCAGAGCAGACCAGACCAGACCAAAACCAGACCAGAGCAGACCAGAGCAGAGGAGACCAGAGCAGACCAGACCAAAACCAGACCAGACCAGAGCAGACCAGAGCAGACCAGACCAGAGCAGACCAGACCAGAGCAGACCAGACCAGAGCAGACCAGACCAGACCAGACCAGACCAGACCAGACCAGACCAGACCAAAACCAGACCAGAGCAGACCAGACCAGACCAGACCAGACCAGACCAGACCAGACCAGACCAGACCAAAACCAGACCAGAGCAGACCAGACCAGACCAGACCAAAACCAGACCAGAGCAGACCAGACCAGACCAGACCAGACCAGACCAGACCAGACCAGAGCAGACCAGACCAAAACCAGACCAGACCAGAGCAGACCAGACCAGAGGAGACCAGAGCAGAGCAGACCCTCCTGTTTGGAAAGAAGCTTCTGAATCTCACCTTTCTGTGGTGCCATGGTTTGTCTTGCAGGGTGAGCTTGTTGCTGCCTCTTGTGGCCGCTGGAGGCCAAACACCACCTACAACTGCAACTGTCAAATACCTGAATAATGACTGCCGGCACACAGCATGTACTACTTCAAGTACTCATGACAA
>NC_092070.1:25346866-25359366 GCF_039877785.1 Chaetodon trifascialis
TCCTCTCCTGTTTCCTCTCTCCTCTCCTCTCTCCTCTCTTGTTTCCTCTCTCCTCTCCTCTTTCCTCTCTCCTCTCCTGTTTCCCCTCTCCTCTCCTCTTTCCTATCTCCTCTCTTGTTTCCTATCTCCTCTCTTGTTTCCTCTCTCCTCTCCTGTTTCCTCTCTCCTCTCCTGTTTCCTCTCTCCTCTCCTCTTTCCAATCTCCTCTCTTGTTTCCTCTCTCCTCTCCTGTTTCCTCTCCTCTCTCCTCTCCTGTTTCCCCTCTCCTCTCCTCTTTCCTATCTCCTCTCTTGTTTCCTCTCTCCTCTCCTGTTTCCTCTCTCCTCTCCTCTCTCCTCTCCTGTTTCCTCTCTCCTCTCCTGTTTCCTCTCTCCTCTCCTCTTTCCTCTCTCCTCTCCTCTTTCCTCTCTCCTCTCCTGTTTCCTCTCTCCTCTTTCCTCTCTCCTCTCCTGTTTCCTCTCTCCTCTTTCCTCTCTCCTCTCCTGTTTCCTCTCTCCTCTCCTCTTTCCTCTCTCCTCTCCTGTTTCCTCTCTCCTCTTTCCTCTCTCCTCTCCTGTTTCCTCTCTCCTCTCCTCTCTCCTCTCTTGTTTCCTCTCTCCTCTCCTCTTTCCTCTCTCCTCTCCTGTTTCCCCTCTCCTCTCCTCTTTCCTATCTCCTCTCTTGTTTCCTATCTCCTCTCTTGTTTCCTCTCTCCTCTCCTGTTTCCTCTCTCCTCTCCTGTTTCCTCTCTCCTCTCCTCTTTCCAATCTCCTCTCTTGTTTCCTCTCTCCTCTCCTGTTTCCTCTCCTCTCTCCTCTCCTGTTTCCCCTCTCCTCTCCTCTTTCCTATCTCCTCTCTTGTTTCCTCTCTCCTCTCCTGTTTCCTCTCTCCTCTCCTCTCTCCTCTCCTCTTTCCTCTCTCCTCTCCTCTTTCCTCTCTCCTGTTTCCTCTCTCCTGTTTCCTCTCTCCTCTCCTGTTTCCTCTCTCCTGTTTCCTCTCTCCTCTCCTGTTTCCTCTCTCCTCTTTCCTCTCTCCTCTCCTGTTTCCTCTCTCCTCTTTCCTCTCTCCTCTCCTGTTTCCTCTCTCCTCTCCTCTTTCCTCTCTCCTCTCCTGTTTCCTCTCTCCTCTTTCCTCTCTCCTCTCCTGTTTCCTCTCTCCTCTCCTCTCTCCTCTCCTGTTTCCTCTCTCCTCTCCTGTTTCCTCTCTCCTCTCCTGTTTCCTCTCTCCTCTCCTGTTTCCTCTCTCCTGTTTCCTCTCTCCTCTCCTCTTTCCTCTCTCCTCTCCTGTTTCCTCTCTCCTCTCCTGTTTCCTCTCTCCTCTCCTCTTTCCTCTCTCCTCTTTCCTCTCTCCTCTCCTGTTTCCTCTCTCCTCTCCTCTTTCCTCCTCCTCCCTGTGCAGGTTGACTGTGTGTGATGAGGATAAGTTGACTCATAATGAGTTAATCGGAGAGTCCCGGGTTCCTCTGAAACGTGTGAAACCCGACCAGACCAAACATTTCCACACCTGCCTGGAGCATCCACCCCCGGTAACACACACACATGCACACTGACTGAATGTCAGTCATGTCTTTACTCTCACTAATGCAGGACAGATCGACCTGTCCTGATCCACCATCATCAAAGACAGATGCTTTTTCACGTCCCCCAACGTCTCATAAAGACACACGACGTGCTTTTTATCTGAGCCTCTAAATCTGCTGCTGTGCAGACGTTAGCTTTGGCGTCTCGTACAGGGGCCACCGGGGACCTCGAAGGACGTGACAAAGCATCTGTCTTTGACAACCTGTGATGAGACCGGGCTGGACAGAAGTGTCTTCACTGTATCTGCTCTCTCCTTTCTTTTGGCTTTCGTCTCTCTCACCCAGCTCCCCTCGCCGACCGCCATGGGCGAAGCCCTTCGAGGAATATCCTGCTACTTAAGAGAGGTAAGAGTCCGTCCATCCACCCGTCCGTCCACCCATCTGTCCACCCGTCTGTCGATGAGTGCAGGTCACAGTGTGCTGTCTCTTTGCCGTTCACTGATCAGAGCGATGTGGTGGCAGCAGACAAAAGGTCACAGCTTGACTCAACCAGCCGGTTTCTGCCTGAAGACAGAGACAGACGGAGACAGATCACATGACGCTCTGGTCCTCGGCTCCTTTAGAGGGTTCTGGGTTTGAAAGCTGAGCTTCAGGTTTGAGACGTTTGGACTTCTCACAGCTGATGCAGTGTTTTCATAGAGATCAATAATCTGAGTTTAGTTTGAGGAGGACTAGCTTCTCATCACGTTGTAATGCAGCGATTAGACTGAGCCCGCCTTCGTCCTCAGGTGTACCTGACGCGTTAGTCCATGTGTTCACGTCATTGGTCATTTTACAGATCAGTTATTAACGTAATCAGCAGCAGCTCATTATTCAGGTTATTAGTTATGTTTCAGTCTTTATTAATGTCTCTCATCACAGCTCGTTATCATCGCTGCATGTTACAGCGTGAAGGCGTTAACGTTATTCATGTTATTAGTGAAGCTGAGAGATAAATGTCATTACAGACGTGTGTGTGTGTGTGTGTGAGTGTGTGTGTGTGTGTGTGTGTGTGTGTGTGTGTGAGTGTGTGTGTGTGTGTGTGTGTGTGTGTGTGTGTGAGTGAGTGTAATTGTTTATTTTGACAGATGACATGTGGTCTAATTAAGTCTTCAGTGTTTGACTCCACAGGGAGACGTTGTAATGGGGGGGGGGGGGGGGGGGCTACCTGCTGCGTCTCTGATCACACATGTTCTGGGATTGGGTTGCAGTCGGCTCATCCGGTGGTTCAGGTTGGTTTGATGAGCTCCGTCAGGACTCAGAAAGACTCCCCTGATGAGAGGAGCTGCTGTGGCTGATAAAACTGCACGAAGCCTGAATCCACCAGCCGAGAGTCCATCCGTCAGTCAGCCTGAAAAGATTTTCCATTCATATTTATTTTCTCGTCTGAGTCAGAAAATGTCCACTGTCCACCTGCTGTAAGTCAGACGACGTCCTGCACTCGTTCCAGTCTGGACAGCGAGCAGCGAAACTCCTCAGACTGAACTGAAAGACTCACTGCTGCTAGAACCTCGAGAGCCGGTTCACACGAGGAACTGGTTCACACGAGGAACTGGTTCACACGAGGAACTGGTTCACATGAGGAGCCGGTTCAATCTTTCACTCGACTGCTAACTGGAAACTACTCAAACCTTGAAGCATTTTATTTGTTGAGTTTATTTCCCTCAAACTGAGAACTCGTACTCTGCATTTAAAAGCACCACAGAGACCAGCAGGGACCATCAGGGACCAGCAGGGACCATCAGGGACCAGCAGGGACCAGCTCAGACTCCACACTATTGCTATGGTGACGGCAGCACTTCAGCTACTCTGTGACAGAAAATACAACCTGCAATCCAAACAGAAACAGACCAAAGCAGCAGTTTGACTGAAGCTGGACCTTCAGAGGACGTGAAGACGAGTCTGAAGGTCAGACCAGAATCTGCTCAGAACGTCTGACTGTCGTGTCCTGTCAATTCTTTCTTTCTCCAACACGCCTGTGAATATTCTCATTCATCCAGGTCATTGTTGGCTTCAGGGCATTTAATCATTCGCAACTGGACTGAGGAGCAGGCTTCATCAGTTCATTCGCACCAGACGAGATAGGACAGCTCTCGTCCAATGAAATGGTGTTAGGTTCAAGTATTTATCCTCTGAGTGAGGCCAACCCCAAAACCAAGGATGCTATCACTCTATTGTGAGGCGAACGACCCCCCATTAAGGCGGGTAGGGTGCGACCCTTGGGTGTCAACGACCGTCGTCTGCCTCGTTAGAGTCCCATTCTCATCACTGGGGGGCTCCTTGAGCCATGTGTGGATGGCTTTGTTTATTTTCAGAGGCTAAGTTTTGAATCTCTGTGGCAGAGATGAAAGGACAGCATTGATGTGGGACATAGGTGGTGTCTCAGACCCCCCCTCTGTTCAGAGACGGGCTTTCAACCTTGACTTGGATGGCTTCTCTCACTCCTCTTTCAAACCATCTGTCTTCTCTGTCCAGAACACACACACACACACACACACACACACACACACACACACACACACACACACACACACACACACACACACACAGGTGGTGGTTGGATTCATTCAGACTCGTTTGGACGTTGTTGTCTGGATTTCAGTCAGTTTACAGAGAAGAGCTTCTTCTTCTTCTTCTTCTTCTTCTTCTTCTCCTCCTTCTTCCTCTTCCTCTTCGCCTCCTTCGTGTCAGGCAGGCAGCTGGTGGACAGTCTGACAGGCAGCTCAGCGACAGACGCTTCTGACGGAGTTTGGACCTCTTTCACTGAGCATGTGTCCACAGTCAGTGTCCTCTGACACGTTTCCACTGCTAAAAAACTCCGAGTGCGAAGATAAAAGCTGTAAATTATAGTATAGTATAAAAGCTGAGTATTACTCCAGTACTGTACTTAAGTACGAGTCCACAGTACTTGTACTTTACTTGCATACTTCACTTAATGCTACTTTTATTCTTATTATTCTGCATAAGGAGCGTCTTTGGTTGCTGTCAGTACATTTTGATGAAGGACCTGACAGAGTATTTCTACACTGTAGTATTACTACTTTAACTTCAGCGGGACTGACTGTGCAGTCTGACACAAACCAGGTCTTTGTCAGACCCCCCTCAGTCAGTGACCAGCAGGATCCCTGTCATTGATCAGCATGAACCTGGACGTAGAAAGACCTGAGGCGGTGCCCTCTGCAGCCGCCGTGTTTCCAGAGAAGGTCGTTCATTATGTCAGCGGACGCTCGTGATTTCGCCCGTGACAGTGAAATGATCGGCTGAGGGACCGTGGAAATCCAGGAACAGGTCACACAATGTCATCCAGCAGCTGAGACTGGATGAGGTCTGTGATCCAGACGTGGTCCAGATGTGACCAGAGGGAGGTGACCTTCTTCTCATTGCCATTAAATCCAATGAGGTGGTGCCACACAGACAAAGATCACTGTGATGATTGTTGGTCTGAGTCTGAACGTCACACCTGTGAACAGAGGACACGTCTGCGAGGACGCTGAGAGAAGACCTGCACATCTGAAGGAAGTCAGCACGAGAGCCTGAACCTGGACCACAGACACGTCCACGTAAATGAGACATGATCCATCAAGTGGTCAAATGAACTGAAGGGACCAGGACCAGGACCAGGACCAGGACCAGGACATCATCTTGAACAGGAACTCTTGTCTTCATTTTGGAAAGTAAAGCACGAACACATGAAGAGAAAACGTGCAGTTTTATGATTGGATGAGAAAAATGTGGAACAGAGAAGAAGAAGTTGTGAAATCACAGTTCAGACCTGCTGAGCAGCAAACAGACGCAGTCAGAGACCAGCTGGAGGACATGTCCCTCAGGACGTGGAGGAGACCAGAGACAGAGCTGAAAGAGAGAGAACTGGACTGACGTCCATCAGGAGACACCAGCAGCACTGACGTCCATCAGGAGACACCAGCAGCACTGACGTCCATCAGGAGACACCAGCAGCACTGACGTCCATCAGGAGACACCCGCTGCACCGACGTCCATCAGGAGACACCAGCAGCACTGACGTCCATCAGGAGACACCAGCAGCACTGACGTCCATCAGGAGACACCCGCTGCACCGACGTCCATCAGGAGACACCAGCAGCACTGACGTCCATCAGGAGACACCAGCAGCACTGACGTCCATCAGGAGACACCAGCAGCACTGACGTCCATCAGGAGACACCAGCAGCACTGACGTCCATCAGGAGACACCAGCAGCACTGACATGGATGATGGAAAGCAGCAGCAAACACTCTGAACGAGTTGTTAGAGAGAACGAGTCGCTGTGAAGGTCAGTGAGTCCAAGAGAGAAGCTGTGAGCGCAGCCTCAGAGCTGATCAGTACAGGAGCTGAGAAGGATCAAGAAAACAACAGAGGTGAGAGAAGGTCAAAGGTCAAAGTCCACTGAGCATCACGACGCGTCTGACTGCATCCCAGCTTACACCGAACCCTCGTTCATATCTGAGAGAAAAACTGTGAAAGCAGGGAGAGAAATTTGTGTGGAGGCAGATCACAGCTGAGTCCAGCAGCCGGACAGACAGCCTGGAGGACACCAGGTCCTTGACGTGTCCCTCAGCTGCTTCGTCCTTCCATTTCTACCAGGGATTAGCTTCAAATGACACAAAAGAAGCCTTTTTTTCTGGAAAAGTAATCAGAGAAGCGTGGCTTTGACCCACAGACGAGGCGCGGCTGGAGGACAGGTCTGAGGGACGCAGGCAGATTGACTTTTCAAATATTCATCAGGGTGGAGCTGCAGGCCTGTTTGTGTCTCACGTCCAACCTCACACTGTAATCCATGGCTGGAGGCTTCTGTGTGTGTGTGTGTGTGTGTGTGCGTGCGTGCGTGCGTGTGTGTGTGTGTGTGTTTGGAGTGGAGCTGGAGAGAGGATGTGGTTAGCCTAGCTTAGCATAAAGACTGGAAGCAGGGGGAAACTGCTAGCCTTCTGTCCGTCCACCCGGCACTGCCGGACACGATGGCACCAAACCTGGCAACCCGAAGACAAAGAGACGCTTTGAGAGGACAGATCACTGATCGATCGCGATCACCTGAAGCTGCTCGTCCAGTGACGGCCGGTCTGATGGAAATGAGGTTGAGCTGCTGTTATTGGCTGAGAAACAGTTGTTGGACGTTTTGTGTGCGTACAGATTGAATCAGGGGGCTTCAGAGACGGTCACTGGACGGTCTTTATGCTAAGCTAAGCTAACACCTCCTCACTCCAGCTGTGTAATTCACACACAGACGTATCACACACGTCGTTATGTCGACAGACACGTGAACCAGGTTTAGCTGAAGCGGATCAAAGTGGACTCGGTGCAAAGACAGAAGCGTTTATGTCCCCGTGGTCTTCACAAAGAGCTCCTGCTGTCCTCTCGTCAGACTGCCTGTCGTCCATGTGGATGCAGAGGAGGGAGCCCTGTTAGTCTTATTATACACTGTCCATCCGTCCGTCCGTCCGTCTGTCTGTCTGTCTGTCTGTCTGTCTGTCTGTCTGTCTGTCTGCCTGCCTGTCCGTCTGTCTGTCCATCTGTCCGTCCGTCAGTCCATCTGTCTGTCTCTGTCTGTCTGTCTGTCTGTCTGTCTGTCTGCCTGCCTGTCCGTCTGTCCATCCGTCCGTCTGACCGTCTGTCCATCTGTCCCTCTCTCTGTCCACCTGTCCCTCTCTCTGTCCATCTGTCTGTCTCTCTGTCCATCTGTCTGTCTCTCTGTCTGTTTGTCTGTCCAGTAAATCTCACCGTCCGCAGATGACCCTCCGTCTCGTTCTTCTGACAGACTCGTGGACATCCTAAAGACGTCTGGGAGTCTCTGAGCCGCCTCACACTGATCAACTCAAACCTCTGTTATCAGTCAGGTTCATCAACCAAACTACACCTCCACATGTCCACAGGGACGGACAGTCCAACTGTGTCTCTGTTTATTCCTGTTAATGAAAATTAGACATCATTTTCTCTCAATTTAGTTCAAAACATTTCAGAGGTGATTCTAATAGCTAAGAAACAAAAGTCTGATTGATGCTCAGGAGACAAGACATCCGTCTCACAGGCGCCCAGCCTCGCACGTCTTCATGTAGGTCTTGGTTCAGGTCTTGGTTCACATGCTTTGACAACAGATGTCTGCTGCTTCGTCTCTGCAAAACTTGAAACACATCATCTTCATCTTCATCTTCATCTTTTCTGTTTGTCATCTGTTTCTTGCTGGAACCAAAAAAATGAGTTTCCATGGCAACAGGCCTCCATCAGGTGCAACAGCAGCGACCTGTCGTGTGCTGTCCCTGGTCTTTAGTCTTTGTGTCTTTTGGCCACGTGTCCCAGCAGCTCAGTCAGTCTTCAGGGTCCAATTAGACCCTTTGAGAGATTAGTGAGGGTCTGGTGGTCCGGTGGTCTAAGCCCTCGGCGCTTTGTTGTGTGGTTTAACGAGCGTGAGCTCGTTAGCCGCCTGCCTTCACCTCACAGGTGCTTTAAGAAGACGGAGGCGGCCAGGTGTGCTGACAAACAGGAGCTTTACTTCATGACTGTGTGCAGGCTGATCTGAGAGCAGCCTGAACACAGCAGCCCAGGGCGACGGAGAGCTTCTCTGCTGATCTGAGAGCAGCTTCGGTTTCACTGTGACGGGATTTAAAGCTGTTTGTTTAATTAGAAATGGATTAAAGTCGTTCAGCCTTCAGCCTGATTTGTACACGTCTAATTATTTTCAGCAGCCATGAATGAGCGAGTTCATACCAGCCGACGGCGTCGTCACGAACATGGACGTCTTTTGTCCGTCCTTCACTGCGCTTTGCTTTCTGTCGCCTCTGTCGTTTTCCAGCCGCTGCACATGACAGAGCTGCATGATTCATGACTGCAGGTCAGAGTTCAGAGTTCATGAACCCGTCGAGCGAGTCGATGCTCAGCAGGAGGCGAGGACGTGTCCGCCTCATGAATGAAGCCAGTCATAAAACTAAATGAACATCAACTGAAGCCACAGCTGTGAGAAAAGTCCAGCTGGAGTCCATGAAAGCAAACGACAAAACACGTCAGCTGTCACAGTGAAGGGGGAGGAGCTACTCGTTCCAGGTGTGACCTCACCTGAGTCACACTTTCACAGTTTTTCCTCAGTTTTTCTCAGCAGAGACTTTTTATGAGTTGGCCCTCGGAGAAGTCACGTTCTTTGGCTCTAATTACTACATTACCCATGAGCCTCAGCTGCCAGCGCCCTGCAGTGAACAAAACGTGTTGCCATAGTTTCCAAATTCATCCAACATCGACCCAGAATCAGAGAGTGAATTCAAAGGTGACTAAATTTGAAGCCCTGTGATTGGATGCTTGTCACTGAAATGCAGACCTTTACTTCAGAATCCAGGAATTAGACTGAGACACAGGATGGACAAAGAGTGACTTCGTTCAGGTTAGCGTTACCTTCACGGGCTTCGTTACAGCTGATCCATGAGATTATGTCAGTAATCTGAGTCTGTAAAGTAACTAGAACCTCTCCCATCAAAGTGCAATATGTGCCTCCAAAACATAGTAGAGTACAAGTATGAAGTCGCATAAAATTAAAATACTGAAGTACAAGTACCTCAGACGTGTAGTTGGGTACAGTAGTTGATGCAGGTTCAGTGAAGCTGAACCATCGTTCACTCTGGAAACCATCAAACAGGAAGCAGCTGTCAGCTGAGGCGGAGCTCCGGACGACCTGCGAGGCTCAAACCGTCACGCTAACGCTTCAAAGACGAGGACCGGCCTCCCCCCGATGGACCCGTCAGTCCTCACCTGGAGCCCTCACCTGGAGCCCTCACCTGGAGCCCTCACCTGGAGCCTGACGACGCCTCCTGCAGCAGAGGAGCGTCTCTCGTCAGATCTGTGAGGCCGCACCGACGGCTCGTTATCTGGGACTGTAAACGTTGCTCAGCTGAAGTCTCCTCCAGCGCAGGATCATCTGACCAATAGGAGGTGGGCGGCAGAGAATCCTGCCAAGCTGCGCCGACTCCCGCTCGAAGCCATCGATCTGCTTCTTTTCTGACCTCGACTTCTTTGTTTAGCTGCAGGATTACATTATCGATCCTCCGCCTTCTGCTGTGTTTACTGCGCAGCATCGCAGACGGTGGACGACGTGGGGACTGTAACTGAGTACATTTACTCAAGTACTTTTTACACTGGAGTATTCCTTTTCATGATACTTTCTTCTTCTACTGTACGACATCTCAGAGGGAGACATTGTAGTTTTTACACACAAACACGTGAAGACTTTATCAAATCTGATGTTTTTTCTTAGAAATTAAGATTCAATCGTTCAATGAAACCATGAATCAATCAGCTGATCGACAGAAAGTGATCGATCATCTGTTGATTTAGTGGTTTATTGATCTCTGCTGCGGAATCGTGATGTTTGATCTTCTCATGTATTTGTAGAGTAGAGTATTTGTACAGTGTTGTATTAGTACCTTTACTGCAGTAAACGTGGTCTGAATACTTCCTCCGCTGCTGCTTTTTGCTCTCTTCATGTGTTTGTGGGAGTTTTTCAGGATCAAATTAAATTTCCAGCTCATCAGTAGAAAATAGGATTATAGTTGGACTCAGACTCGACTCCCACCAGCTGCCGAGTATTTTCAGACGACGCTGGAAGCAGATTTAATAGCTTCATTAGCCGCTCACGGCTGCCTCGCTCAGCTCCACCTGTAACAGCTCACGCTGAAGGTTTCACCTGTCAGAAACCAGGTGAAACCTTCTGCTGGGGATCGAACTGTGAGGACGGTCCTCTGCCTGACGAGGCGTTTACTGAGCGCCTTTTATTCACAGGCTTTCATTTTTAGACAAGAGTTTGTTCTTCTGAAGACATGAGACGTGAGACGTGAGACGTGAGACATGAGACGTGAGACGCGAGACGCAAGACGTGAGACATGAGACGTGAGACGCGAGATGCGAGTAGTTTTCTGTCCACATTCTGATCTTCCTGTTAGAGGAGGTCAACAGAGTTCATCCTCAGTCCTGGATATTAGCTGCATGCTAAAGTTAGCATCTTTGGTTTTAGAGGGACTCTGGTGTGGACTGATGTGGACAAGTGACGTAAACAGTGTGGACCACAGACAGACAGACAGACGAAGACATTGAGTCAATCTGTGGCTGAAAAGCTTCTGATGCTTTTTTGATTTGTTGGTACCACCTCAGACTAAACTCTGACTGAACTGGTTCCACTAATCTGACTCAAATTATCGACCAATCAAATTTGACCAAACTGGTCAGAGTAAACCAGTTGAGCCGAGCTGATGGGACTGATGTGATGATTGTGTCCGCAGTGGGAGAACGAGCAGCTGCACAGTCTGGAGGAGCGAGGTCGTCTTCTCCTCTCGCTGCAGTTTCTGCCTCCGTTCGGTCTGGACGACGTGGAGGGAGGAGGAGGAGGAGGAGGAGGCGAAGGACGTCGCAGCGGGGGTCTCTGTGTGGGCGTGAAGCGCTGCGCCCACCTGGCAGCCATGGACGTCAACGGATTCTCCGACCCCTACGTCAAAATGTAAGAACTGATAGAGACGTCCAGAATCACTGCACTTCTGGACGTCTCATCGTCCCACATCAGGTTCTGTGAGCAGTGATGCAGTGTCCTCACAGGTCGTCCTCACAGGTCGTCCTCACAGGTTGTTTCCACAGGTTCTCACAGTCTGTACAAAGCGCTGCCTCAGAGTCCACATTAAACTCCTCACATGAAGACAACCTGCTCCGGCGTGGACTTGAGGACAAGCCAGCTGAGGACCTTTCGCTCAGCGTTCATGGTCTTCTGAGGGAGAACAGTCTGATCTCAGCAGCTCGTTGCTAATATGCTAATATGAACCTATTCTTTCTTGTGTTACATGCTTTATGCTAACTGAAGGAGCTAACTGACAGTGCTAATATGTTAGCATGCTAATGTCTCCCTGAGGGGTGGAAGAGGTTTCTGTTGATGGTCGCGCTGCCGTCTGATAATGACGTAAACTGAGAAAAACCTCCTCGACGTCTGAAACGTTCCTTCAGTTTTAACGGTGCGACTCTTTAAATCACTGGTCTGAAACCAGCTGCTCGTTACTGAGAGCTTAGGAACGACTTTATGCTCCGGCTTACCAAGAATTTATGAAAAGCTGCTGCAGCTCCGTCCCGATTGGCTGAACATCTGCTCTGACGCTACTGGTCGTCCTGATTTTGAAATTCAAACCCGATCCAGTGAAAACAGAGGGTAAATCTTCAGCCGTCGCAGTTCAGCCTTTAAGCTGAAGTCCTCTCGCGCTGACGACTCAAAGCTGCTTTTGCATCTCATCATGCTGCGAGTCAGCGATGCAGGTGTTGTCGAAGCAGGACGGTAAGCGTCACAGCTGAAGGACAATCAGGAGGAGAGCTAACAGTGAGCTGAGCTCAGTCGAGGAGTTTAGGCTTTCTGTTGAGGAGAGCGAGGAGGAGGCCGAGAGGAAGAGTGACCAGGACCAGGTCCACAATGTCACCATCGAATCTGGTCGTTCGTCTGAATCACGTCAAAGCTGCTCCCATGAGACCCCCCCGACCCCCCCACCTCCTTATCTCATTACCTGTTTGGTCACTCAGCAGCTCTCTTCTCTGATTCTGCTGTCATCCTGAAGTCAGATCCAAACGCTGATGTCAGGGAGGGGCGGGTGTCTGTCAGGGTCCCGGCCATGATTCCTTCATCCGTTCATCTCAGATAAAGACCTCACTCACATGAATCCACGGTGAGACGGGCAGCGCGAGGCTGGAGGCGGTCCAGAGGAAATGAGAGCATGAACGGGCCTCACGCTGCAGCCCCACAGACAGGCCGCAGGGTCCCAGGGCAAAGAAATGGAACGGGGCCCGGCCGTCTGCAGCAGCCTGCAGGGACGTGACGGCGCTCCCGTTCGCCTCCGTCATCTGTTAAAGTAACTCTTTAGAAGCGGTTAGAGCCACTGATGATGATGATGATGATGATGATGATGATGATGATGATGACAGTCGGCAGTGTGTGTGTGTGCGTGTG
>NC_092070.1:25364366-25401866 GCF_039877785.1 Chaetodon trifascialis
GACTTCTCATCACTTTTTATTGGCAAAGAAGACAAACACAGCAGTTTGTGAATGTCCACAACCTGATCTGATGTCTGCTAGCAGTTTGTTGTCTATCGTCCCCAGCCAGCAACATGCTAACAGTAGCTCTCCAAGCTAAGCACCTCCATTAGCAAGCTAGCTAGAGCGATTGCTAATTGGACAGTAAGTTCACAATAAGAGGTTTATTCAAGAGACAGAGTATTCGTACTATCAGCCTCTGACGTGGACCGCAGCGCTGAGACTGAGGCGGACAATGTGGATCTCTTATTTTCATTTTGTCCCGTCCCTCATAGACGCTCTGCTTTCCAGTGTCATCTGGCTCCGACCAGACACATCAACACAGCTGCCAGTGTTGCCAGATTGGACGGTTTTCCTACCATTAGACCATTTTTTATGTAATGTGGCAGGTAAAGATGGACAGACCCCGTTCAGTAACAATAACTGATAAGTGATGATTGACAAGCCAAATGTTATTTAAGTCCATGAAGTTACAACTTAAAATGAATCAAATATTCTGACATCATTCTGTGATAAAAGGTCTGTTCTTCTCAGATAATACTTTTTATTTAATGTGATGTTAGCCAGAGGTGTGCCTGCTGTTTTTCAGTAATGCTGTTTTTTAGGCTAATAATGCTGAAAAGACTGCAGGCGCGTCCTTGAATGAAACGCTTCATTTGTCTTCTTGTATTCATATTCAGCTGCTGAACAGAACAGGGAGGCTTGAAGCCATCGCAGGCAATATGACGACTGGGTGGGTTTGTGGTTTCATTCGATTAGGTCCAATCTGGCAACACTGACAGCCACGAAAAGGCAGCGAGGACAAGCTGCAGAAGACGTGTGATTTTACTTATTTCTGCAACTCTTAAATCTTTTTTGTATGAAGTATTTCAAAGGTGGTGGAAAATGTCAGGGTTTCACCTGTCTGAACAGACGCAGGGTCAGCGCGAACAGTGAAGGAACATAGATCGATAAATTCATCATTAACAGCCAGCGACCACCTTTTACCGTGTTACCAGCTGAAGTGACAGCTGTCACCAGCAGACTGACCGGCTGTCACTAGCTAGCTTAAGTGAACCTTAGCTCCACGTGCCTGTGAATATTCTCATTCATCCAGGTCATCGTAAGCTTCAGGGCATTCAATCGATCGCAACTGGAGTTTGTCAGTTTGTCTTGGAAGACGTTTCGCCTCTCATACGGCCAACAGACCAGAGGCAAGGAACACCCATGTGCAGGGTGACCCATCGCACACCCATGTTTTTGCCTGTAAAACCTCCCCCTAAATTGAAAATAGGTGGTTTTTAAGCAGAGTTCCAGTAAATGGCATATTTGTTCGGGGTTAAGGGTAGTTCTGTTCTGCAAAGTGTTGTCTTGTAACAACTGCCGCCTCACTGTTTCCACTGCGTCCTGAGTTGGAATGCAGGTGAACAACGATGTGACATCGAAGGAAACCATTGTTTCTGATGGGTCTAGTTTTAAGTCCCAGACCTTATTTACAAAGTCCATTGAGTTCTGGATGTGGTGTGGCGTTTTGCCAACCAGTGGTGCTAAGATGTTGGCCCACAAACTTAGCAATGTTGCACTTGATGGCTAAATGATATCATGCTAACAGACTGAAGCTGAAGCTAACAGGTCACAGGTCATGATATCATTCTGATCGAGGCTAAAGCAACAGATTAGCATATGGTGCTAACAGACTGAAGCTAAAGCTAACAGGTCCATTGTTAATTAATGACCAGCTGCTGATCCATGTAGAAGACCTGGAAATAAAAATATTCTTGTTTTAGATGTAGCGTGCTCTCACAGTATTATGACAAAGGGAGGAATCTGTCCTAATGTCTGGTCGGATTCATTACGGGCCCGAGAGGAAGCCATTAACTTTAAAGCTAAATTATGGAGCAACTTCTTTTTCACTTTCGTTAACATTCCAGCAGAGATCATTATATAAATACCATTAAAATCCTGCAGATGTAAGTGAAGTGACTGCAGTAAACCACCTGAGGTTTGAAGGAAAATGTCTGAACTGTACGCTTCAAGAACAAGAAACAATCCAGAAACACATAACACGGCTTCAGCGATGCTGCAACCATATTTTGACATAATTCTAATAGTTTTGGAAATAAATCCAGATGCATGTGGTCGGTGGTCTCTCTTGCAGACTTGCACATCTCAGCAGAGTGGACTGTTAGCCTCGGTGGAGGTCTGCGCTTGCTTGCCCCTGTTAAGCTAGCTCACTAATGCTAACTGATGCATCCTGTGAATGTGTCGTGTGTTTGGTTCTGGAGAGGCTTCACGCCTCCCTCCACGCTGCTCAGCTGAACATGGAGAAAATGTCCACCATCAGCAGCTTCCTGTCAAAGTGAGACACGTCTCAGACGCTTCAAACCCTGAAAGAATCTGAAGTTCCTTCACGTCGCGTCTCGGATCACGTTTCGATTGCACTCCTCAAGACAACTGTGAAAAACAAACTGCATCTTACTGTTGCCATGATGATGATGATGATGATGATGATGATGATGATGATGATATCAATACAAGTGGTTCTTCCTTGTTGTTGCATGATGCAATATGTTGATATACTTCTTTCTATCTCTATCCTCCCCCTGCCTGTTTTCTAACTCCAAGTGTTGATGAGACGTTCAGGTGCGTCACCTGTTCAGGTTCCTCTGTTTACAGTGTTACTCTTCATCTTTTATGCACGACTGAATGTATGAATGTGGCTTTCTATACGATATTGTTGAACTGTTGTTTACACTGATCTTGTGCTTTACAGTTGTTCTTACATTTCTATCAGGTGTTTTATGTACAATGCAGAATAAATTTGGAATGCAACACAGAGCAGTCAGTGATTCTCTACTGCCCCCCACAGCCCGAGGGGGGAATGACAGCAGCGCCTGCACACTGCGGTGAGGCTGCTGGAGGAAGATGTGCAGTTTTCAGCTACAGTCACACCACCGTACTGCTGCATTGGTGGAAGAAGTAGTCACATCACTTAAGCAAGAACTATAAAAAATACTCGAAGTAAAAATCCTGTATTAAAAGTAAAAGTACAGAATTTCTAGCAACACAAAGTATCAAAGCTTTTACTCCTTATGCAGAGCGGCTGCTCATTACTGATGAATTAATGCGTAAGCAGTATTTTAATGTTGTAGGTAACCTGGTCGATGTGGAATTTGAAGTATATAAAGCGTTGGGTAGTTTTAGTTATATTTTAAAATCTTTAGTGTAAAGTTTATGAGAGGAGACAGGTGTCCTTCACCTGCTCAGGTCAGTCACGGCAGTATGACCCACAAACAAAGTCAGGATGAATGATCACGTATGAAATAATCGTTATTAAGAATAATTCGTGGTGATTTATGATGATGAATTGAACGGTTAGGGTAAGATGTTAAAAATCCAGATTTACAACTGATTCCAGAACAGCTGGGACGCTGTGTGAAACAGGAAGTGATCACCTGATCTGATCCTCTGTGACACAAACTGACCTGAGAGCAGCTCAAAGTCAATATCTTTCATGTTTCTCACTGATTTCTGTAAATATCTCTGATTGTGAATCTGACGCAGCGACACGTGTCACAGACTGAAAGATGGAACGCTCCAGAAACACCTGTTTGGATCATTCCACAGGTAAACAGGTGAGAGGATGATGATTGGGTCTGAAAGGCTCAGTCGTTCACAGAGGATGGAGGAAGTTCACCACTTTGTGAACACATGAGTGGATGAAGGAGATGAACACATGAAGCTGCTGTCAGTGAACAGGTTGTGTTTTTATCAGTGTTGAATCAAAGTGAAGCAGCTGATATTGAATATATATTGATTAATCTAATGATTATTGTGATGTATTGGTTCAGATGAGAAGCTCTCACAGGCCTTTAAGGTCCCTGAACGCCTCCTGAAACAGGAAGTAAACTCGATGCACTTTACACGTTAAAACCACGAAAAGCTGCTAGAATGTGTCTCGTTACGACTCATCGTGCCCTGGAACCTGAATGAGAATGTAAATGAAGTGACAATCAAACGTTTCGGATTCAGTTTCACTGAACGTTTATTTTCCTAAAAAAACTAAAAGTCTCACATGAAAACACTGACGATGATGATCACAGACGAAGATCCACCGAACAGCCGACACGACCTTTAACCTCGTCTTCTGTGAGACGCGTCAAACCCGTCGTCTGTCCTTCCTGCAGTGTGAATCATTTTCCCATCATGCTTCACTGTCAGCTGCCTCCAGCCTGGAAACACTGATCCAAAAATAACAGTGGAGCGGATCAGATCCAGGATCAGTCGGCCGACGGCGTGTCCGGAGACACAAACACAGACGTTCTGTTCGTCCTGCAGGACACACACCTGGTACCTGGGCTCCGTCCCACAAAGCAGCCTCACCTGAGAGGATGGGGCCGGTGGGCCGGTTACTGCGGTAACACACCTGACCTGAAGCAGCTGACTGACCCGGACTGTCCGCAACACGACCAGCATGAGGACAGAGACAGACTGTCCTCAGATCAGCTCTGTCCACTGTCCTCAGACACGTCCCCTGCACATTGCCTCACAAAAACATCCTGAGGTTTGACTTCAAACACCTGCACATCAGGCCGAGTCCATATTCAACGACTTACTGCTTTATCAGGACCAGGTGAGGCCAGGTGAGGCCAGGTCAGACCAGGTCAGACCAGGTCAGACTAGGTCAGACCAGGTGAGGCCAGGTGAGACCAGGTGAGGCCAGGCGAGACCAGGTGAGGCCAGGCGAGACCAGGTGAGGCCAGGCGAGACCAGGTGAGGCCAGGCGACACAAACTCACCTCGAGGTCCTTTCAGCAGCTGCTCGGGAGCTTTCAGTCCAATCACATGGCCTTCCTGCGCAGGTGGAGGCGCTCAGGTGTCACTCGGCTGGAGACGCAGAGCGCACTGTACGAACTGAGCGCTGAGGAAGGCCGTGACGTGATGAAAGCTCCAGAACGGCTGCTGAATGGACACCGAGGACAAACCTGATGGACGCAGCGATAACGACGTCACGGTAACCAGAGGTCACATGACTGCACTGATCACACACTGATGGTCCATCAGAGCGGAGGACGATCTGACTCCTCACAGGACCTCTGAGGGTCCTCGTCCCTGCTCTGGGTCCTGGTCTACAGTCACTCCGCTGTCTCACGCTTCAGACCCTTAGACTACGACAGAGCTGTGGATGAAGTCAACACTGTGACGAGTCCTCTGCAGACTCGGCGTCAGTCCTCTGCGTCCACACGTCTTCTCCAGAGATCAATAAATAAATAAATAAATAAATAAATAAATATGAAGGCCGGGATGAAGTCGGCGTGTAGCTGCCCGTTAACGGCTTCCTGTCCTGTCCAGGAGGACTCAAAGTGCTTAAAGAGGCCGAGCAGGAGGACGGCGGAGAGACGAGTCCTCCTGGACGCTGATCTGCTCGTCCTCTCGAGGTCAAAGACATTTTTAAACTGCGCACGGCAAACGATGACGTCTCCTCAGCACATCGTTTCCTCGTGTCTGTTCAGGTTTCCACTCGTGATGCAGAAGCTGATCAGCTGAAGTGATCAATAAATCAATCAGTGATTGAGTGCACTGAAGCCCTGAACCTGACCCGTCCTCTGTACGTCTCTGTACGTCCTGCCACGTGTCCTTACGCTCAGCAGCAGCTCAACAGTGAAATCATCTGCTTTTCAAATCAAACTCGTCAGTGGAGTCATTGATCAGTGATCGATCGATCTCGTTTCTTCTGACAGTTTCAGTCCAAACATCTGCTGCTCGTCTCGATCGGTTTCCTGACACTTTAAAGACTTCGCTGAGAAAATCACCTGCAGATGGATCAATAATAAAAGATCTGTTAGCTGCCTCCATGAAGACGAGTGACGAACAGAAATATGTCAACGTGGTGGACTGTCACCAAGTACATTTACACAAGTACTGCACTCCAATACAATGTACAATACTTGTACTTGAGTATTTCAATATTCTGCTACCTTATACTTCTACTCCACTACAGTTATCTGACACATAGATTAAGATCTGACACGAGAAACGATGATAGAATCTATTATTAAAATATAAGAAGCAGCTCTCGTTCACTGCAGCAGCGACTTTAAACGGGAACATTAAAACCTTTCAGCAGTCATCAATAATCATATCTCAACGTCAGCGAGGTTCTGTGTTCTCGGTGTTTTGCTGAGAATAATTCTGCACTTAAGCTTCCAATGCCGGACTAGAAATGAAGTATTTGTACTTTGTGGTCGTTGTCCTTGTACTGATGACCTGCTGAGTCCACACTGTGGGACACTGATGAGACACTACAGGCTCTGTGCTGTGGACGTCTGCAGCCTGCTGGCTTCTGACGCTCACTCCTCTTTATTAAACTCAGGCCGAGTGACGCGTCTTGTGTGCGGACGTCCTCCCTGCAGAGTCGCACGCTCCCGAGCCGACCAATCAGGCGTTAGCCACGAAGCACATGTCCTTCTTGAGGTGTATCTGCAGGCCGCTGGCGCTGGTGAAGGTCTTGGAGCACTGGACGCAGCGGTACGGCTTCTCTCCTGAATGTGTGCGCTTGTGCTTCTTCATGGTGTCGCCGTCGCTGAAGGTGCGGCAGCAGTACGGGCAGCTGTACGGCCGCTCGCCCGTGTGGATGCGCAGGTGTCGCCGCAGGTTTCCCCTCTGGCTGAAGCTCTTGGAGCAGAAGGTGCAGCGGTGCGGCCGCTCGCCCGTGTGCGTGCGCAGGTGTCGCCGCAGGTCCGCCGACTGTGCGAAGGACTTGCAGCACCACTCGCAGGCGTAGGTCTTTCTTTTCTGCTCCAGGTGGAGGCGGAGGCTGCCGGCCTGGCCGAACGCCTCGCCGCAGCGGGGGCAGCGGTGGACGAGCTCGGGGATGTAACCGGCTGCCGTCACGTCATCGGCTGTACCCGCCAGCTTCTCCTGAGAGGACTTCTTGTTTCCGGGAGCGTCTTGCCGCTCCGCTCGCGCCACCAGCATCCTGTCGGCGTCGGCTCGGTGTCTGAGCTGGTCCTGCGCGATGGGAGTGTCTGTGGCACCTTCAGGTTCAGTCACTTTGTACTCCTCGGGCTCAGCTTTGATCAGAGCAGGCGCCGGGACCCGTGGCTCCTCTCTGAGTGCAGGAACTTCGATGTGGATTTTGGGGATCGAGGCGGACGGGGGACTCAGGGAGGAGCGAGATGGGAGAGGTGAAGCTTTCCCGAACACCTCCTTCTGACGGTCGGGCTTCAGCGCCGGCTCCCAGGCCTCAGCGGGCTTCTTGTCCCCTGGCGGGAGGCCCGGCCCCGGGGTCGGCTCCGTCTGGACCGACAGTAAGTGCACAGAAACGACCTGCTCATGTGCCGGCCTGGCTGCGTTAGCTGGTGGCTGCCTGGGCTGGTTCAGGGTGGAGTCTGGCTCCTCTGAGCGGGGCCTCAGCTCTGGATCACAGGGCTGCTGATCAGGAGCGGCAAAACCAAGACGGGACTTGGTCGACCCTGAAACGACACAGCAAAGGTCAAGCTGACATTTACAGCGTGTTAACAAAGATCAGGCACAGGTTTATTTGACTGAAACGTTTCTATAGAAGTCTAACGAGGTGAAGAAGTGCAGTCTCTTTTAGCTTTTCAAGTCATTTTTTGAGAGCACAAAACCAGGCTGGGAAAAAAAACAACAACAAAAAAACGTGCAAATAGGCACAAGTTCAAAATGTTAAACTTGTTTAATTAATTTTCTGCCCATCAATTAATCAACTAATCTGACTGGACTGTGAATTACAGTTAGTCAGTCAGTACTCACAAATCTGAAGATGATCTGCATGGACAGAACATCACACCAGACTCAGTTTTAAGTAATGTGATCAGTTAAAACATATTATTCATAAACACAGGGTCTCTTTTGTTAATTCAGTTGCTAGATGATCCACAAAGCAGCTCTTCTCATTTCCAATAGTTAAATCTATCGTAGGAACCTCAGCTGAGGCTCGGTGTAAAAAGAGGAAGTAAAACAGGCACTAAGGCGACGAAAAGTGACATTTCTCATAAAAGTTCGACGGAATCGGGACATTTTACAGATGCCGAATTGAAAAGCAGCTGCTTAACTTCACGGAAACACTTTGAAGTCCGTCTTTTCTTCGGTATCTAACGTTAATTGTCTTTGAAAGTTCAAGTGGACAGATTTTCAGCGCAGTCTGGAGCGCTGCTCTCCCACAGCTCGCGTCGGAGCTAGCAGACTAGCTCGGGCCTTACTCAGCCACTCCGTCTCGGCCTCGAGCAGCAGGATGTCCCGCAGCTGCCTCCGCAGGCTCTCGTTCTCCCGCTTGGTCCTGGCGGTCTCCTCCCGGTACTCGGTCACCGTGTCCTCCACCACGTCCAGGATCTCCTTCACCACAACCGTCAGCCGCTCCGTCAAGTAGGCGTTCAGTAGCTGGAGTTTGGTCATTTTGGAACCATAAACAGCTGCGGCAGCATCCACACCGGAAACAGAACAAGACAACAACATACGAAACAGGAAACGTGTCTTCGGTTTTGCGGCGACACCCCGTGTTCCTTCAGAATAAAAGTATTTTGTCCAAAAAAATCTAAACTGACAAAAATCTTAACACTTGCTTTGTCAAATCTGATTTAGAAATGTTCTATTTTCTTCTTTTGGCCCATTTATTCTCATGAGTGCAGCTTTTGACATGATCTTTCTGCTGTATATCATTTATGAAAAGCAGCCTGAACTTTCACCCCTGGGCTGAATCATTTGTAATCTGTATATGTGGAACAAAAATCTCAAAAACTCTTTTAAAAATCTCCTTTCCTTGTTTTCCAGAAGATTCACTGAGAAATGTTGAACCTCTTGAGCTAACCCAGTGAAACCAGCCGGCACGTCTGTCATCTACAGCCATGTTTTTCACAGTTCAGAGAGGAGCTGGCCGCAACGCGACAAGTCTTGGAGACGAAATTCAAAGAGATGGAGGACGAGATGAAGGACCTGCCAGAGCCCTGCCTGAAGAAGAAGAAGAAGGAGAAGGGACGCTTCAGGTTTTTCAAAGTCTTCAAGACCAGACAGCGAGCGGAGGACAACACGGGAAGCGAAGGACACCAGAAGGAGGAGAAGAAGAAGCAGAAGGAGGAGAAGAAGGAGGCTCGTAAGAGCTGGTGGCAGAGGAAGAAGAAGTCGCGTAACAGCGACAGCGAGGAAGAGGAGGCTGCTGGTTGTTCCATTCAGGTCGAATAACGGCTGCTCCCTCATCCTCCGCCATCACCCCCCTTCTTCCCTCCACCCTCCCCGCTGTTGCCATCAGCTCCTCCATCATTCTCCCCCCAGCACCCCCCCCATCAACCCCCTCCCCCCGAAAAAAACAGGACAGCATCAACCCAGAAACACCTCCACCTTGTTTCCATGTGTGTGGGTTTTCTCCTGGTGCTCAGGTTTCCTCCCACATTACTTTAATCAGGACCAAATAAAAAAATAACAATCAGATCAAAATAAAAGCACGAATCTGCTTCTGAAACTTTTGACACTAAAAGTTTGACATGCTTTCATTTCAGTCAGTGTTCAAGGCCCAAAGAGGTCCAATCAGACCATCGAATGTCCAACACATCAATGTTTGGTGGATCACAGCTTCATGAAACAATATGAAACAAAATAATATAATGAGATTTTTTTTATTTGAGTAAAAACCTGTCTGGTAATGACCTTAGTCTGAACACTGAACGCTTCATGATGAGTTCAATGAGTGTTAAACACTGAAACAGGATTCAGAATCTGAGGCGTCACAAGACAGGAAGTGGTACAACACTTAGCAGCAGTTAGCCACCAGTTAGCCGCAGGACGGCGATGATCGATCCAGACTGAAAGGTCTCAACAGCTGCTGGTTGATGGGGATCAATACAGTAAAGTCTGAGTCTGAATGTGGTTCAGATGTTCGTGATCCTCTCAGGATGAATTAGAAGAGCTTTGGTGATCCTCTGAGTTTGAGTTTACTGCTCATTAGCCCATGCTAACATGCTAACATGTTAAACTAAAATGGTGGGTGTTATTAGAATCGTAGCTGCTAAACATCAGCCTGTTAGCATTTTCATGGTTAGCAGCTAATGTTAGCATTACACCTTCAGACACATAAAAATAAAACAGCTCTGGTCAAACTGGTTTCCACACAGAGAAAACTTTGATTTTAAGGGTCAAAAGACAAAAATGTTGAGACAGATCTCTAAAAGGGACCAGAAGTTCAACATGTACTCAGCCCGAGTAGTACGGCAGCCTAAAAGGTCCAAAGTCGACCAGATTTTGGTTTTAATCAAGAATTATCTGATCATTGAACAGATCAATATGATGCTGAACCTTCCACGCTCATACCGCCATGCTCACATTGTGATTTGTTCTGAGGGTTAATATCCGGTCTGGTCTGACTGATCGCTGCTTTATGACTGAGTGTTTTTCATCACGTTCAGAGAAAAAAGGCCTTTGAGAGAAGAACAACAGCGTCATTGAAACAAAGAGCTTTAATAGTAAAACTGCTTTAAAAAATCCATCAAGAACTCGTAAACACACCAAAATCACCCATCTGCCACCACCACATTCACATGTGCTCCGTCGTGGTCTGAGCGGGACCCGGGTTCAGCCTGCAGGCGGAGGAGCCTCAGTCTGCCGCCGCTCAGCCAGGTGACCGCCGAAGCTGCAGCTGGAACATCTGGATCAGCGGGCCGTCCACACGTCTCGATCTGTCGCCAAGGAAGCCGTGGTCGGTTTCCAGGATAAGCTGTCCGAGTCGCCCTGCGTTTGAAAAATCAGGTTCTGGTTCAGTAAAAACACGCCGCTGTTCACAGAGTCTGCTGAACGAATGCAGTTTGAGTCCACGAGAGAAGCCGTGAATGAGCTCAGCGTGCTGTGGAGAAAACCAGGCCTCTCAGCAGCTTCTGAAAATCTGCCTACAGGCTGATTTAAAGCATGCAGTGATCCATGAGATCACAGCACACACTGCATGAGTCAGTAACCACTGATCCCAGGTCAGACAGTCACCGTCACGTTCAGCAGCTGGTGAACAAAGAGTTAACTTTCCTTTCAGTGCAAAAATGGCTTTTGAGTCAAGGCTGCCACATCTAAGAATAGACCCTCAGCACTGAACATCCACCAATGACAAACAATGACACTCCTACAGTGAGCTGCGGCTAGCTAATGTTAGTTTAGCTTCCAATGCTACTTTGACAGTTACCTTTACGGTGAGGTGTGACAGGTCGAAAGTCTCGTGATAGCCGTGTTTTATCCAGTCTAATGAATCCTTCAGTTCGGGTCTGGCGCTCCGTTTCGCCTCTTTAATCCTCTTCTTACTCTTATGGTTCATTCCTCCTCCTGGTGGCTTTAAAGAGAAAACGTGTGTTATCGCTGCTCAGCTAGCTATCGAGCTAACCTGTAGCCACTACAGACACACATTCACTAGCCTGCACTGATACCCGGCTACCTGCGCTCTTCTGACAGTCTCACCTTCTTTATTTGTTTCGACCACAAAACCACTAATCGGAGAATATGTTAAACACGTCCTCAGATCGATAACTACAAATATGATAAGTCTTTTAAAACCTGCCTGTTTGATAGTTTGATAAACAGCTAACAAAAGAAGCTAGCTAGATGGCTGACAGGCGACACAATATACTCAGGCAACTGATTGACATCATATAGCCCCGCCCCCACAGCTGGAACAGAAATTCATTGGCCAACACTCTGAAACAGACAGAGATGAGACTTCTGTCCAATCACAAACAAGCGCTGTCCCTCCTTTTCTGGAAACTGAAATGCTGCGTTTTGACCCTCAGGGCCACCGTAGTTTTCAGTTGATAACATTCTTTTATACAGAGCACTTTGTTCATGCTTCATGTTGGAGTGTAAATAATTAAAAACATGTAAAGATATTTGAAAAAAAAATATATATATATATTTTTAATCAAGATATTTAAAAAAAAGCAAACAAACATTGGTGTCAATAAAGATGTTTAAAATAAAAGAAAAAAGCTGTTTGTTTTTTTTCAAAGTTGCCTTTAAAGATCAAAGCCAACAGAATGGAACCTCTGTGCTTTGATGAGGGATTCTATAAATGAGCTGTCTGACTGTTCTCCACTCAGTTCATCAGATCCACTGAGAGACATTGGCATTATTGTGTTGTGTATCACAGTCACGTACGATTCACTACAGAGATCTACAAGGACAGCTACAGTCTACAACAGACCAGCACCATCTACAGCAGACCAGTACAGACCAGCACCGTCTACAACAGACCAGTACAGACCAGCATCGTCTACAACAGACCAGTACAGACCAGTACCATTCTCAACAGACCAGTACAGACCAGCATCGTCTACAACAGACCAGTACAGACCAGTACCATTCTCAACAGACCAGTACAGACCAGCAACATCCACAACAGACTGTTCAATGGCCCAAAGAAACCCAGGAAACAGCCGTCACCAGCGCAAACCTCACATGTCCCAGCGCGCCAACCATGAGCTGAAAAACAACCCTTTCCCGCAGACGCAGGAAAAGGCTGCATGGACGGGCGAGAGACAGATGCTCTGCCACAGGGTGCACGACCTCAAACTGAGAGTAAGCAGACTGGAAGGACTTCTGGAGCTCAGAGAGAGGGAGTTCAAAGCTGAACACCAGAAGAACTACGACACCATCGCAGACTACGAGTCTCAGATCTGTTCCCTCAACAAACGTCTCCAGTCCCAGACACAGCAGGTGGACAACGTCCCAGACCAAAGCACCGAGCTGCTGAAGTTGAAGTTGAAGCTGGAGAGCCAGAAGAGCGCCATGCTGCAGAACGAACTGCAGATGACGGTGAACCGGGTGGAGCACGAGCTCCACCTGAGAGACAAGGAGAACCAGGCTCTCAAGGAGGACAGAGACTCTCTCTCTCTCAGGCTCAAGGAGGCGATGGACAACCTGTCCAGCATCAGAGCTGAATTTCTCCAGAGCGACAAAGCGCGGCAGACCAAATACAACGATCTGCAGGAGAAGTTCAGAGAGGAGCTGGTCTTCAAAGACCAGAGCTGGGAGACCAGAGTCAAGCAGCTGGAAGAAGAAAATAAAGAGCTGGCAGAGAAAGACCAGAGCTGGGAGACCAGAGTCAAGCAGCTGGAAGGAGAAAAGAAGCGTCTGGAGGAGCTCTGTCTGGAAGCCAACACCAAGAGGAGGGCCCTCGTGTCACGAAACAAGTGGCTGAGGAGCGGAGCCAAAAAGGCGGCCAAAAAGAAAAGGCCGACGGTCAAGGAGACCAAAGACACAGGGAAGGACGAGAAGGACAAAATGGAAGTGGACCACAAGGAAGAGAAGGAAAGGCTTTCTCTCTGGTTCAGCGAGGCCACCAGCGAGCTGTGGACAGTCAAGACTGAACTTATCCAGAGCCACAACGCTTGGCAGACCAAACACAACCATCTGCAGGAGAAGTTCAGAGAGGAGCTGGCCGCAAAGCAACAAGGCTGGGAGACGAAATTCAAAGAGATGGAGGACGAGATGAAGGACCTGCAAGACCTCTGCCTGAAGGAGAAGGAGAAGGAGAAGGAGAAGGAGAAGGAGAAGGGACGCTTCAGGTTTCTCAAAGTCTTCAAGACCAGACAGCGAGCGGAGGACAGTACGGGAAGCGAAGGACACCAGAAGGAGGAGAAGAAGAAGCAGAAGGAGGAGAAGAAGGAGGCTCGTAAGAGCTGGTGGCAGAGGAAGAAGAAGTCGCGTAACAGCGACAGCGAGGAAGAGGAGGCTGCTGGTTGTTCCATTCAGGTTGAATAACGGCTGCTCCCTCATCCTCCGCCCTCTGCACCCCTCCTCCACTCCTCCCCTGCCCCTCCTCCACGCTGTCTCCATCACCTCCTCCATTGTTCCCCCTCCAGCACTCCTCCACCTCCATTGGCATCCCCCCACCCCACCCCCACAAAAAACAGGACAGCATCCACCCAGAAACACCTCCACCTTGTTTCCATGTGGGTGCTGTGTGGGTTTTCTCCTGGTGCTCAGGTTTCCTCCCATCCATCCACCCATTTTCTATCCTTTCGTGCAAGCTTCACACAGAAAGGCCTGACCCCGGAATCGAACCGGCGACCTTCTTGCTGTGAGGCATGCGCGCTACCTGCTGCGCCACCGTGCAGCCCCACATTACTTTAATCAGGACCAAATAAAAAAAATAACAATCAGATCAAAATAAAAGCACGAATCTGCTTCTGAAACTTTTGCGCTCTAAGAACGTTTGACATGCTTTCATTTCAGTCAGTGTTCAAGGCCCAAAGAGGTCCAATCAGACCATCGAATGTCCAACACATCAATGTTTGGTGGATCACAGCTTCTTCTTTCCTCTCCCGTTCATCATGTGACGGCCCCTCAGATCTCTCTGCTCCATCCTATAAAGACTCTTACCTGCAGTCAGAGCTGATCTGTGATCTACCTGCTGAGCCTTGTTGGAAGATGGTGCTCGTGATTGATTAGCTATGCCTGCAGATGTCGGCAGGGGGAGCTCTCGGCTCTCGGTTGTGTCCAACAATTTTTCTTGATATCTTCCCTTTTGAGGTACAAAATGAGTATTTGTGGTCTCAAACTTTGAAATGTGTTTGCTAAGTTGTTTTGTGTGTTTTTTGTTTTTTGAGGTGCTGCCGAAATATTGAGTGTTTTAGTGTTTTATTTCGATGTTTAGCTTCTGTTAGCAGCTAGCTAAACTCTTTTCTCCCACTGGCTGAGGCTAGCATGCATACAATACACACTGTGTTAGCACTGAAGTGTGTTTAGCTGAGTCAGAGACACATGCAGAGTATGAGTTTACTGATGTACATGTGTGGTAATACTACTATTCATAATATCAAAACACTATGGGACACTTCCTGAGTACTGCAGACACCTCAGCAGCATGAATCCAGAGGAGTCAACGAGCGAGATGGTGGGAATATTTTAGACCGAGGGTCAAATAATTGTGGACAAAAACAGAAAAAATGGCAACAGGATTGTCTTTGGTTATTGATAATTCATCTTTCAGATCACGCTGTCTGCACACTGTTACCCATGACAGCAAAGTGCTCTTCAGAAGAAAAAGCAGATGAGATGATAAAAAAGACACGAGCTCAGAGGAAAGAAAGACGACAGCATGAAGGGAAACGATCAAATGGAAACGCTCTGAATGAAACAGAAGCTTTCTGTTTGTGTGGATGTTTTAGTCTGCGACTCAGTCAGGATTTATCTCCCATTTTAAAAATGAGCCCCCCCCCAAGGTCAAGTTACTTTTATTTCATGTGATTTTCTGTGTCGCTCCACATCACAGCAGAAGTCATCTGAGGAAACCTTTCCTTCAAGCAGCTCTGCACTTTGTCCTTTTTATAAACAAACTGTTATTTGTCTGATCGATGCGACGGGACGTCCTTTGTGTCTCTGTCTCTGCAGACAGCTGCAGGGATGTTACGCCTCAGACTGGCTGAGTTTCTACCTTTGAGGTGAATCTAGAAGAACACGAGCAGATGAAGAGAAAAATAAGTGGAGTATAAATCAGGTTTCTGTCTAGTCGTCTCTTTCATGATTGTTTGTCTTTGATTGTTTGTGCTGGAGGGAGATTAAGAGTCAGCTGACCTGTGATCACTCTGGTGGATGTTTTAACCTTTTAAGGAAACAGCGGGTGGAGACCATCTCTGTGTTTGTGTCTGAGCAGCAGAGACCGGAGACCTTCGTCCACGCAGCAGCTCAAACCGAGGACGGACAGACCGAGGACGGACAGACCGAGCCGGACGCCCTCTTCCTCGGCCGAGGTGAGTTTTTCTCTGCTGCTTCAGGCTCTTTCTCTCTGTGCTCAGGGCAGATTTGGAGTTAAACTGAAGTAAAAGCACTGAGGTTTAATCTGATCTGAGATCAGCTGTCCGTCCACGCTGCAGACGGCTCCTGTCCTGCTCTCAGCTGAGTCACTGAGCTAAAAAAGCCTCCTCTGAAACTCGAGTCCACGCAGGACGTTTGTCTAAGCTCTGCTGTCCGAAGGACTCCATTTGATCTGTTTACACACTCAAACACACAGCGCTCAGCACGAATGTTAGTGTGACATAAAACATTACACGTTGTTGTTTTCAATAAAAATCATTTGCACAAAGGAAGCCGATCCACTTTTCCATGTTTATAACAGTATGAAAATGATAATTCCAGGGACATTTAGAATACAGAAAAATGTGCCATTAATTTGCGATTAATCGACAGTTAAGCTGCGGAGGAAGCGTTCAGGTCAAAGCAGCAGTCGTGTGTTCAGTGGAAAAAAAACATCCATGTTCCCCAGAGTCAGGTAACGCTCAGGTGAAGGTAAAGTGTGTTTATATGTGACAGAATATATTAACATGTCGTAAATAAAAACACTACACGTAATTCTTAATTACAATCAAATAAAAAGAAGTTGAATGATTTTTGTTCCTGTCTGCGCCTCACTTCCTGTCTGCGCCTCACTTCCTGTCTGCGCCTCACTTCCTGGTCCTGATGTGATCTTCATCGCTCCACCGTCCATGTGTTCTGACAGCGTCCTCCTGATGGATTCTGTTTGTGTGGACACGTCACAGTTTGAACGCGTTGGTGAGGTCACATCCTGGAGGTTGCCGGTTCTAATCCTGCGCGTCACACGAGGTGACGAGTCGGTCTGCAGGCAGAGCTCTTCAGCTTCGGCTGTCAAGCAAACACTGAACAACTAATGTGGAGTTTTTGTGTCTGTGAAGTTCTGTCCAATGAAAATGTCCCTGAGACCAAACGCAGTGATGTTATGTTCTTGGGTTTGAGCCGTTGGACAGGAAACATTGACCGTGGTGCTTTTTTGTGTTGCAGAGCTCCACAGAAAACTTCACAATGGGTTTGACGATGAGCGAAGAGGAGCGCAGAGAGAGAGAGAGACAACTGAAGAGAGACGTGAAGTGTTTTAAAAACTGTCCAAATGTGACGGTGAATCGAGCCATCGTGATGTTCTGCAGCGATTCTTCAGACAGCCTGCAGACGCACCTCGACAAGAGGAAAAAGAAGAACTACCCGCTCGCTGACTGGCTGAAGAAACTTGCAGAAAAAGTCGCCAATCTGTCTCCGAGTCCTAAGCTGGCCGGCCTCGGAGCGCTGGCTGTCGCCGTCTTCATCGACATCATTTCTGCCACTTCCTCCTCAGAGAACATGAAGGATGCTCTGCGATGTGTGTTTGCTGAGGAGAAGGCCTCCAAGGTCTGGGACCAGATCGACGAGTGCCTGAAGAGGTGCATGGTGTACATCGACGATGATGATGCGCTGATAAGCGAAATCACGCAGCTGGAGAGCAAGCTGAGCAAAGCCCTCACCAAGCTGAGGAACTCCATGGTGAGGGACGGGCAGATGTCCTCGGCGGCCCTGAAGGCCTGGGTGAGCGGGGCGGCCTTCCACATCCAGATGCTGATTCACCTGCTGCGACTCGGAGGGAGTCAAACCTGCGACCCTGTAGAGAGATACCTCTCGATTTACCTGAGCGAGCTGGACACGCTGTTCGAAACACACAAGGCGGCGGTGAAGAAGAAGTGTTACCTGACTGACTTCGTCTATGACGAGGACTGTACGTGGACCTACTTTAATACTGAAGAGGGAGAAGAGAATCACATCTCACCGATCTTCGGATTTGAAGAATACTTTCAGGCTTATTATGAGGAGCAATACAGCAGCCAGAAGTACAAGATTAGGGGTTACTTCAGGGACATCCAAGAAAGTCTGGCGACGCTGGTCAGTGTGGAGGGTCGCCTCAGTATCTGCTGAGAGGACGACCTCAGCCTCATTCGGCCTGGATTAACAGTACAGGAGGTTTTTTTTATTATTTTATTTTATTACAACACAATTGTCAACACAAAGAGTCATGTAAAGGCAGTATTACAAACATATATATGAAGAGGGTGAAATTAAATAATATAAACACCTCTTATATTAAATCAGGGAATTTTAAGTATTTGATAAACAAGTCTGATATTTTTATGGCTTTGTTGTTTGATGATGTTGTTATTGTATTAAAGTATTGTTTGAGTTCATTTTCAAAGTATTTTCCATTTGGTTTTTTCTTTGCCCATTTTGTTTTGTGAATGTGAAATACAGGAGGTGGAGAAGCTTTTACTGTGCTGCTCAGTGATGGAACGCATCGTTCAGGACGTCTTTGAGGACTGTGTCATCCAGGTCCCTCAGAGACGGTTGAATCCAGAGCAGATGGACCGTCAGGAGGCCTCTTCAGTCCTGCCTGACAGGCAGGGAGTCTTGTCACTTTTTTTTTTAAACATGATTCAAAGCGGTCGCTGTAACTATTTCTGGGGTTCAGGTGAAAAATGATGTACATCTGCTGTCCAGACAGGATTGAACTCACTAACCAGAGCAGGTAAAGTCAAAACCACCCCACTTCCTGTTGAGACATCCAGCGTGAACGGACTCACGACAGACGGCTTGATGATGAATCAGTGAGGCCTATACATAAATCCACTGACATCAGCTTATCATCATATATCATATCATTATTTACTGCATGTTGGCCAATCTCTGTCAAGAACTAACAAAGATTTTCCAACCAGAGAGCAAGAAGAACTTTATTATTAGATTATATTGTAAAAATGCTTGTTTTTAGATGTGTGTTCATCTTTATCAGGCTGATGTGCATAAAAATAAATGAAAATGATTTGATCAGTGACCTGATTGTGTTCTCGTTTTGAAGTACTGCTGACGGAAAGGGCAAAATCTGAAAACGTCTGGTTTACTCTCAAATGAGGTGATTTTTGCCTTTGTAGAAAATGAGTTAATGCACTTCATGGTAGATGGAAACACCTTCTCTGAAGAAGCAGACAGGTGAGGGTCATGTGACACAGACAATCGATGAAGGATAATGTGAAGGAATTTGGGTTAAAAGTTCTTTGTTTGATGCACGCGGTGCAGCAGAGGGTGGCAGTAATGCACCAGTATGGATGAAAACCTCAAAGAAGTCAAAGAAGAAGAAGAAGAAGAAGAAGAAGAAGAAGAAGAAGAAGAAGAATCTGCTGCAGTCTCGCAATTTACACGACACACCCAATCTACTGCGCGTCACACCCTTCTCACCACACAACACACCCCATAGACATATTATACGTACGTAATACGTATATTATGTCTATAACACACCCCCTGAGTGCTTTCCCTGACCCTAACCGGCCACCGTACAGCCTCAGCCCACCGTTTCCTGTAGTGGGCGTGTCTTGCTGCTGCGTTGCGTCCGCGGATAGATCGACTAGAGAAGAAGAACGACACTTCCGGTTCCAACCAATCGAGATCTAAGATGGCGGACCGGCGGCGAAGGAGGAGGCGCGCGTCCCAGGACAGCGAGGACGACGACGAATCTGGTTCGGGGTCGGACGGCGGGAGGTCAGGGTCTCCGTCGAACAAGAGCAAAGGAAGAGATCCCGACCCGCCGGAGGCAACAGCGACTCGGGTCGAGGCCAAGAGCGACGTCGAGTCCGAATGTGTGAGTAGCTAACTCCGTACGTTAGCCCATCGAGCTGACGGCCGGGAGCGGTGACAGATATCGCTTCCATTAAAACTTCTCCCGGGGCCGAGTCCTCCCTTTTCACCATATAACCGAGGGAAAATCATCACTATATAGTTGAGTTGTATGACCTTTTGGTTCTTAAACACCTCGAAGTTCCTTCCGTAAGTGGCGTAAAGTTAGCTGCCCAACAGTTAGCTAAGCTAGCTGTTCGTACGTTAGCGACGTCAACTCTGTCCAACCAAGGGAGTTTCTAAATGTCTGCTTCTCAGAACGCTGTGTTAAATTAGCCGTTTCAGCCGTTAAGAGTCGAAGTTGTTAACTTGCTGTTGTGTTCTTCGTTTTTGTGAAACCGAGACGGAAAGGCGCCAGTTGAAACGCGTTAACCGGGGCCAGCAGATTTGGCCGTAACGCCGGTTCACGCTTCCTCTCGCTCACTTTGTCTTTCTGTTTGTTTAACCGAAGCGAAGAAGCTGTTTGCTCCAAACCGGCTAACGTTCCCCAGGCAGCTAGCTAGGAGCGCAGTGCTTCCAGACAGGTGTGTACGTGGTGCTATGAAAGACATTTTTGTTCTTTTTCGGTTAGCACCCGAGCTAGGCCTCGCTAATGCTCGCGTGAGTCCGCCACGTTCACTTTGTTAACGATCAGACGAGCAGACGTGTTTGGTAACGACAGATACATCATAACAGGACTCCACGAGCCGGCAGCTGAAGTGACTGTGGGCCAGGCGGTGTCAGCTGAACCGGTCCTCACGTGTCCCTCAGCTGTGCTCGTTAGTCCGTCATTATGAATGCAGGTGCCACAAAGTTCATGTTGTTCTGATTTGAGAAGGTTGTGCTCGGAGTGTTTTCAGCACCTGACCAGGACCACCACAGTCCCAACTGCTCGGTACCAATATTATGTACAGGTAATACAGTACAAATATAACGTGTAAGTCAATAATGACTCCCAGCCATCCCTCAGTGCAACATAAAATACTTAAACAGGTTGTTTGGGAAAAAATCTTTTCACTGTGCCACATGTCTAATCTGGCTGTACTGAAGTTCATTTAAACATCCATGAACAGACGGTTTAAAAAGTACTTTTTGTGTGTTACGCGTTCATCCTTCAAGTGAAACACGGCGACGTCTGTGGGATGGCTGTCATTGCAGAGTTTACAGACCCTCTGATTCCTGTTTAAGCCCTGATGGTTTCCAGTTATTTGGGGTCACCTGGTGACCCCCATCCTTGGCTAGATGACCTTTGTTTCATGTCTGTTTTCACCGGGCAGATACTTTACAGTTTAGATTCAACATAAAGATCACATGCTGATGTACTGGCTTTGTCAGAGCCCCTGACAGAAAAGCGATCCAGTAGATCACTGTGGAACGTGAATGAAGCGGTTCCGTCACTGTGATCTGATAAACCTTCAGACCGTCTGCTCAAACTGGACTGTCTGAGTCATGGTTTCCTCACCTCTACCTGAAAGAACACACCGCATCCTGTGGCACGGTGGTCTTTTTAAAGCAGTGCTGTTTCTGGTCTGAATGGCCAGTAAACAACACAGGTAATGTTTTTCTGCAGCTTTTAACCAGTTGAACTCTGAGCAGTTGGGCTCTACAGCTGAGCTTCATGGAGATTAACACTCAAACAGTTTGGTGCTGATCTTTTTGTATGTCTCTTTGCAGGAGAGTGAAGACGGAGTAGGAGAAGGTGAGACATTTATTAGTTCATAGCACACATCCGTTGCACCACAAACATAAGTCGATTAAAATACAGTGATTGACATGTTCTTCAGCTGTCCTGTGAACATAAGCCGAGGCTCGTCCTCAGCTCGTAACACAGGGCAGCGCTCTGTAATGTGCTGAAACACTGGCTCTGTTTGTGGCTGGCTGGTTTCAGGCCGTTTGAACTGTCAGTCACTGTGAAGCCTGCTGTTGCCTCAGTTTTCTGAACCCGGACACCCGAGTGATTTCTCTCTTTCTGTGTTGTCCAGCTGTCCTCTCCGACTACGACAGTGCAGATCCAGAGGAAAACGGCTCCCATTCAGAGGTAAAGCATCAGCTGTGTCAAACTGGTGTAACTGACGTCCATCAGAGGAGGGTCAGTGCTCTGAAGTCCTGCAGGTCCAGGAATCGTGATGTGTCATGATCCAGACTTCATGTCCGACTGATTTAGGATGAACGGTGTTGCTGTTACTGCACAATAAAAACCAGAGGGAGCAGTCTAATAACTGATTTCATGCTCAAGAAACAAAGAAATAAATACAGTTCTGTAGCTGCTTTTCACAGCCGCAGGTCACAGAGAGCTTTAGAGGAGACATCAGAAAAGAAACAGTGAAAGATGCAGAGACCAGCTGAGCCTCACACGTAAGGAAGAAACTGAACACCAATCAAATGTCAGCGTCTGCTTCATTAGTCATCCTGAGTCCTGCCCACTTCAAATCTGTCTCATGAAATTACCTGAAGTGTTCTGACATGGTGGGAAGTTCCAGATTTGTGTTGATGTGAGACACCCTCGCTGAGTGAAAGCAGCAGGGAGCTGCGTGATGCGGGCGAAGGACTCTGCTCTGATGGCTGTCTGTCACCGTGTCTCAGAGCTGTTCCTTAAAGACAAGCTGTCTGTTCCCTCATCGCCAGCCGTGTGCTGATTGGCTCAGAGCTCAGCCAATCCACACAGACCGTCCCGACAGCCGCACACAGCTCAGAGATTGACCAGACGACGCGTCTGAATGTTGTGAACAGACTTCATGAAACAGCTGAGTGTGACGTGATGTGAACCTGCACTGTTAACACACTGTGTGTTCCCTCAGGGCGTGGAGGAGGAAGAGGAGGCAGAGCATTACAGCGACGAAGAGGCACCAGCAGCAGTCAGCGAGTCCGTACCCCCCGCTGCTGAGGGCCCGACTAAAGAGGAGGAGGATGGAGAGGAGGAGGAGGCTGCGGAGGGGGAGGGAGGAGGGCACAGCAAAGAAGAGAGCAAGGCCGAGGAGAAGGGAAACTTAGCTGGAGAGAGGCAGAGCGGCGACGGACAGGTGAGACCGACGCCCCGCGTGAACCAAGTCTGGATTAATCCGCAGCTGAAAGTAGTCCCCCAGACTGCCCCCCCCCCCCACACACACACACATCCTGCTCCTCCTATACAACACACACACACACACACACACACGTGATAACTAAATGCTTTTAGCCGAATCATTCTGAACGTCTTGAGTGTGTGTTTAAAGTGAAGTGGTTCCACGGCCGCCTAATGTCGCCGTCTACTCTAATGGATACGTACACACCCGCAGGAGTCTACAGACGATCCTGAAACCAAGGCTGGAGGGAAACCCGGTCAGAAGCTCGACGATGACGAGGACAGAAAGAACCCGGCCTACATCCCGAGGAAGGGTCTGTTCTTTGAGCACGATGTCAGAGGACACGCTCAGGAGGAGGAGAGGTACGGGCGCTTTGCTCCATCGCGTTATTAGTGTTCTCATGAATTCCTTAAACTGAGTTTGGTTCGGAAGGGAGGAAATGCTCGCTGATGATGAAAGCACTCACAATATCACCTGTCCTCTCAGACCGAAAGGCCGAAACAGGAAGCTGTGGAAGGACGAGGGTCGCTGGGAGCACGACAGGTTCAGGGAGGAGGAGCAGGCGCCGAAGAGCCGCGAGGAGCTCATCGCCATCTATGGTTACGACATCCGAAACGGCGGCGGCTCTGGAGACCGATCGTATCGGCAGCGCAGGCCCAGGTGAGCAGACAGAACAGATCTACAGCAGAGGTTATTTCACCGCTGCCTGCATGAGTTTGACCTGCTGAATGTCAACATCCGTCTCTGTGTCTCCTCAGACAGGGTACGTCTCCCAGCAGAGACAAACGATGGAGAGACGGAGGAGAGCGACCGGTCCGATCCTGGCAGGGCGGAGGAGGCATGAACCGAGGAGGAGCTCCGCCGCCTTCATCCATCCACCCCTCCTCTACATCCCCCTCCTCTGTCCCTCCCTCCTCCGCTCAGCGTAGCAGCAATCCCTCCAGGCCGCCCCCCTCCCGCAGCAGACCAGCCCACCAGAATCACACGCACCTCCCGCCTCAGTCCCAGTACAGGAACAATGAATCAAACGCACCCCACACGCATCCCAGAGAGCGACAGGGTCCGAAAGCTCAGTCTGATCCCGCAGACAGAGACAGGGGTGTGGTCAGCAGGGGAGGGCGCGGAGGCGGGGGAAGGGGGGGACCCTCTGTGGTCATCGAGGACATCACCGTCAGCCAAGGAGGCGTCAGGGAACAGGACCTCAGTGTCGTCACGACGGCGTCGCAGCCGGGCGTTTACAAGTCTGCCTCGCCAAGACGACAGCAGCAGGAACAACGAGGGAGCGGCGACAGGCCTACGTCGGGATTGGCCGTTTCCTCCTCCAACTCTGACCTTTCCCCACAACCATCGGGTCCAGCCACTGCCCGGGAGGCCTCTCCTCCCGCCGAGCGGCCGGTGGAGCGTAAGTCTTACTCGCTGGGTCGCAGGACTCGCTCTCGGCCCGCAGACCTGGGCAGCAAACAGCCGTCCATGGAGGAGTCTGCGGCTGGAGGGAACGCCTCCTCGCCCAGCAGTGCGGGGGGGAAGAGCTGGGCGGGAGCCGGCGATGCGCAGAGTCAGGCCGGAGGAGGAGCGCTGACGGAGCTGGACCAGGACGTGGCTCGCATCAGCCTGGCAGAGCAGAGCTGGAGCCAGAGCCCAACGTCCTACATCCGGTCTGAGATGAGAGGTGAGGAGATGATGTCCCGTGTTGTCTGCTGAGCCTCCTCGTCCTGTTTCTTAACCTTCCCTGGATTTCAGTGCAGACACATTCGTTTGCCCGATGAAGAACTGAAATTCATTGATTTCCTTGCTCCTGCAGAAATTGTGAGTGTGTCATTCATGACCAGTGAATGACACACTCACAATGTGTTCATGCAGGTCTGGACAGTTCTGGTCCTGGTCCAGTGCAGATGTTGAAGGACAGCACGAATCGATCAGGACGATCAAACCGAGTCGACGTGAAAACAAACTGATTGGTGTTTCTGTCCGCAGGCCTCCCCAACGCCATGCACATCCCTGGAGGCCCGCCTCAGTTCTCCAGCATGGAGGAGATGGGCGTCGGCTCCAGCCGGGCCAAACGCTACTCCTCCCAGCGACAGAGAGCCGTACCTGAACCGGCCCCGCCCATGCACCTGGGAGTGATGGAGGGACACTACTATGAACCCAGTAAGACGATAGAATGATAAAACGGTCAGGAGCCGACCAATCAGGAGGCTTACCTTTGTGTCCTGCCTCTCTCCAGCTGATTACAAACGTAAACAGGTGGCGATTGTCTGCGTGCTCGGTAGGACGTCCTGTCTTCTGTAAAGTTAGGACAAATTCTGAGAAGCTCTTTGCATTATCATTATTATTACTCTGATAATCTGAGACAAACGTCTAGAAAAGACTATTCAGAGGTGATACTCAGCGTTAGTGGCCCTTTAAGACAGAACTGGAGGTGAAAACAGAAACAGGTGAGTCGGTCAGGTGTAGGACTCCAGCCTGTGTTACTTCCTGCTGCGCCCAGCAGAGTTATTCAGGGTCAAAGATCACGGCTGACTGCTCTTTAGTTCAGAACAGAGAGCAGAGCAGTAACAGCTGTCCGATGAAGACTTTCTTCTGAGACGTTTTGCAGTAAAAGTACTTCACAATTGTACTTAATGACACACTGATCCTGATCACATGATGAACTTCCCTCTGTGTCGTCCACAGTGTCGTATCAGGGACCAATCTACACCCACGGGGATGGCCCCGCCCCCATCCCGCCACAAGGCATGCTGGTCCAGCCGGAGATGCACCTCCCCCACCCCGGTCAGCGCCGTCCGCTCGCTGCTGCTTTTAACCACCACCTTCAGGTTTTCTGAATGAGGTGCTCATCTCTCTGCCTCCTCCTCAGGTCTCCATCCCCACCAATCAGGCGGTCCCATCGCTAACCCCGCCCTCTACGGAGGCCCGCCCGTTTCTCTGTCGCCAGGGCAACCACAGCAGCTGCTGCCACCGCCCTTCTACCCTCCCCCTGGAGTCATGACGTTCCCCTACCCCGCCATGTACCCGAGCCCACAGGTAAGCGGCCTGAGGGTCTGTTAGCACACGGAGAGCCGTCACCTATTGATCGATCAATCAGTCAGTCAGTCAGCTCTATACATCCACTGTCACATCAGACCAAACCTTCAGCTGTTATGAAACATGACATCAGTAAAATGATCCATCGATCAGCTGACGATCAGTGGAAGGTGTGAATCACAGATGGACTCTCGACTCGTTGATTGATCTCTAACCTGACTGTTTGTTTGTTGACGCTGCCGTAAAGTCAATAAAGTTTGATGATTTGAATGTGTCTGTCGTGTCAGGGTCAGTCCCAGGTGACCTACGGAGGTGTGACGTACTACGACACCATGCAGCAGCAGGCTCAGCCCAAGCCGTCGCCCCCCCGTCGCACGTCCCAGCCCGTCACCGTCAAGCCCCCCCCTCCGGAGGTGCACTTCGCCTCAGAGTGACCCTGCCCCTCACCCCTCCCCGCCTCCCAGTCTCAGCCTCACTCTGATCTGAAAACTACAGGTGAGCACACTGCCTCTCACCCGTGTGCTGTGATGTCACTGACCTGGGGGCGGGGTCTGCGGCCGTGTGCGGCCCACGCGTTCAAAGAGTTTTTATTGGCTTCCTTCGGCTTAGACAGAAAACTGGATGTTTGTTTTTGTTTTTGTCAGCAGGAGCGGGATGGGCGGGTCAGTGAGGAGCTGCGGTCCAAACAGCACAGAGAGACGGGTGGACGGAGCGAAGACCGGCCCGGAGGTGACCCTCAGCATCACTGGTGTGACCTTTCCCCTTTCTTTCCCTCTTTGTTTCGACCCTGTAGCAGTCAGACGCGTCACGGTCCGACTGTCCGGTCGCAGGTTTGATCCCACCGACGTGTCTTTGAGCAACAACGCTGCAGCCTGAAAAAGTAAACATCCGCCTGCCTGACCGACGGCCCAAACCCTTTAGAGCAGCCAATGAAACGAGCAGGTAACAGCCAATAGAAACGGTTCGTCTGTCGTCCTCCATCCGTCGCAGTCAGTCAGAGCAGAGGTCATGTGACGTTTGGGGGCGTGGCTGTGTGTCTGGTGGGACTGCAGCTCCGTGCTCCAGCTGACCGGCGCTTCCTGAACACCTCCACACGTCAGCGTCGCAGTGCTGCACACAGACTGATGATGATGATGATGAAGGTCAGATCCTCTGCCTGCCTTCCTTTTTCCGTTGGATTCGTCGGCTCTGTGCAAAACTGACTTTTAAACGAGGACCTGAGAAAGAGAAATGTGCTGCAGCGGCGAAAGGTTTTGTCCAAAACCCAAACAATGTTTTCAGTCCTCTGAGAGCGACGCAGGCGTCACATCATTTCCTGAGATTTGATTTGTTTTGATTGATTAATGAACCAGCTGATCAACATGAGAGGCGCTGCTGTCGTCTCTCCATCCCCACACACTGACCCTGTGCAGTCTGTGCGGTGATTGGTCAGAAGACGGCTGCAGGTGTTGGTGCAGTCTGACCAATCACGTCACAGTTCACAGGACGTCGTCCACCTTCTGACGGAAAACAACCTCTCTGAGCACGTTGGAAACATTTTTCATATCGTGCAATAAGAAATGTCGCCCCCCCCCCCTTTTTTTTTTGTTTTTGTTTATGTGATTGGTGAGTGCTGCCATGGCAACAGGCCACCTAGTCACCTGGGAGCGTCATCAGCGAAGCAGCTGTTATTGAGCACAGGCTGGTGTTAGATTGACTGGACGTTAAAGATGGCGGAGCGGCGCTTTAAAGCTCCGTCCGTCTGCTCGTCTGAGACGGTAGCGTTTCCTCCTCTGCCTCAGCGAGCAGGAAGTCGTCGCTCGTCCGACGGGAGCGGTTGCTCAGCGCCGGCCGGAGGCGCTCGTTGTTGCTGTACATAGAAATCTAAATGTAAATAGAAGCTTGAACAGATTCATAGAGCAGTGAGCATATTCTAATAAACTACTAGAGCTACAGGCCTCAGCTTCTGACTGAAGGGCATCGGCAGGGAACACGGGCGGCGGCGGCGGCGGGAGAGTTTAGAGTTTAGTGGTGACGACGAAGGAGCTGTGCGGCTTTAGCTTCACCTGTTTTCTGTTCTGTGTCTTCATGAAACGTCACGGTTTAATTTCAGTTCTGTTCTTTTATTCGTCCACCAGCTCTGAGCAGCTGTCTCTGCTTTCACGTTAACGCCTTTAAAGGCTCGCAAGAAACACTGCTCACCTGTCCTCCAATGAGAATCCACGTGGAGAGGACGGTCCAACGTGCTTTCCTCTCCGTCTGTCGTCTTCAGCCGTTAGTTACAGGAGGAAGAGCTCGTGGTTAAACGCCTCCTGGCTTTAGTCCCGTTTAAAGTCGCTCAGTGCGACTCGTGATGATCCCAAAGCGCGGACGCGAACCTTTAACGCCGCGTGGCGGGTCGATGTGACGCCGGGCCTCAGACCGCAGACCGGACGTCTGGTGTCCTCAGAGACACTCTGCTGCATTCGACCTGATGTTCAGAACAACGTTACCACCAGTATTCAGCTTCATCACAGACGACTTCCACCACACAGACGACGTGATGATGAGGATGAGGAGTCAGTATTTGTTTCATAGGTTTTTGTTTCCTTTTCTTTTGTACTTGAGATGAAACGTGAGGACGGTTTGTTTTTGGGTGGAGGAGGGTGGAGCCTGGTGGTGGTGTCACGCCTTCCTTTTTAAAGGCTGCAACCTGTTGGCGACGCGGCGACGGCGGCTCACCTCCAGCTCAGAAACATCAGCTCATTAATGGTCGACTTCAAAATGTCGAGTGTGTGAACATCACCTGAGTCTGAGGTGCAGGTGAGCCGGACGCTGCCGCTTCGATGACATATCTGACACGACTGTGTTCACTGTGACGGCAGTTTGTCTCCATGTTACCATGACGAGAACTGCATCGATGGATTTGTTTCTGTTTGTTTGTTTGTCATCCACTCAGAGGATCAATAAAGATAATACGAAAACTGGTCATGTGACGCCTCCTCTCTGAAACGTGGTTAAAGGATCCGCTGAATCCCACCTGTGCAGGCTTCATTTTCACGCTTCACACATTCAATCAACCTTTATTTAAACACTGAGGTGAACAGCTCATTTACAAACAGGAAGAAAACACACAAACAAAGAAGAAGAAAAAATGGTGAATTCCAAAAGTCAAATACTAAAGTTCAGAGCAGAAGAATCGAAACAAGACGAGAGGAAAGCTAAAGTTAGACCACACACACACACACACACACACACACACACACACACACACACACACAAGCACAAGCTGTTCTTGGAGTGGACAGACCCAGTGTCTTCATCCAGCTGTGAGACGTCTTTTGTGATTTGCACAAATTCCTCATTAATTTCCAGAGTCAGCGTGTCCTGATGGTGTGAGACGGCTGATCAGATCCGGACTGATCACTGATCAGTTATTGATCTCTGGTCTGAGAGTTTGTCAGGTGTGTCGCTGTACCTGCCCGGAGGCTCCTCTGTGCTGGACAAATGATCGGCTGCACAGGTGAGTCCGACCTGTCCTTCGCTCACCTGAACACTCATTTCCTCACAGTTCTGTAGAAGTGCAGGCTGTCTCACGTCAGCTGATCACACACCTGGACGACAGGAAGTTCAGGTTGTTACAGATCTGAACTCGACGTGGTCCAACAGATCCATCACACTCTGATCTCAGCACGTGTTCTTTATCCAGGTACAGGTGACCTTTAAAAACTAGGTGTGCAGCAGGACGGAGTCTTCCGGTATGACAGTGGAGACAGAATGGACAGTGTTAGTGAGGACACTGATGGACACCTACCCCCTTTTCTTTCTACACCAAACGCTCATTAAAGTCTATTCATTCTGGCCCTCCACACACACGCGCGCGCACACACACACACACACCTGCTCTGACCGTTAACATGAATATTCATGAGCTGCGGAGCTATTGTGGGAGCCCTGTGATTGACAGGCTGTGAGGGCCAATCAGTTGCAGGCATTGTTTCCTCCTCATGAATATTCAACGGAATGATTTAACCTCCTGACAAACACTCGCACCCACCAATCACCTTCTTCCTCTGTCCTACAGGAAGTGATGGACAGGAAGGAAGAAAAGGAGGAACTTAGGTCAAAGGTCAGGGTGTCTTTAGTCTCTGCTGCAGCTGATTGGTCACATGCCCTGCCGTAACCATGACGATGAGCTCATAAGTGTACTGATGATGTAACTCCGTTGGAGCCTCCTGCCTTCTGATTGGCTCATCACTGACAACTGCTCGACCACACACACACACACGCTGTCCTCTATCTTCAGTTCTTCTTTTTTCTTTCTCTCCTTCTTTGCGCCTCCTTTCTTTAAACCTCCTTTCTTTAAAGCTGCTCTCTTTATTTCTTTTCCTTTTCTTCCTCTCTTGCTTCCTGTCTTTCTTTGGACACGTCCTCTTTCTGTGTTCATATCTGCTTTCTCTCTTTAGTTTTTTCCTTCTTTCCTTCCCTCCTTCCTTTCCTTGCTTCCTGTCCAGGTGACCTTCACACCCTAACCCCTCTTGATCTTTGCACATCCAACATTTGGATTTCATTTTGGATTAAAACTGAAATAATTCATATTTCTACATATTTCACATGAAACTCTGTGATGCTTCTGTTTGAGGAGGATGAAGGAGTGTGTGTGTGTGTGTGTGTGTGTGTGTGTGTGTGTGTGTGTGTGTGTTTGTGTTTGACTCAAGTTACAGTTTGTTGTTCAGCTGATTGTTGTGGTTTTGAAACTGACAAAATCAGATTATCACACGCACACCATGAGATCATTAACAGGTCATGTGACTCTGTTAGTCTTTCCGTGTTGATTTGGACACGTGGACAAGACGTTTCTGTGTTTGACGTCCTCAGACTCAGTGACTCGTTAGTGATCTTGCTGATTTGTGATTGGACGTCAGAGACCGGACAGATGGTGTCCAGGTCAGTATGGATCAGCGGTCACATGATCAGCTCTCCCACCTTTCACGAGACACTGGCTGTCTTTGTCTTTCCTCTGGACAGGATGTTCATTGTCTTTCTGATGACAGCACACCTGTCTGTCCTGCATTTGGTTGGAGGCTGGTTAAACTCCACCCGTCCAGCTGTGCTCACGGCGTGTTGACGTCCTGATCAGCTGATCAGTTATCCTGAAGCTCCGGCGTGGAAGTGGCAGAAGTGTCTGTCTCTGAGCACTTTTATTGGACGTCATCCATTATTGATTAGAGGGCGCTCAGGTGTGGACACGATGACAGATCACCTTTCTAAACACACGCTGCAGCGAGTCCAAGCTGTCTGTGGCTCGTGTGTGACATCACGCAGGTGAAGCGGAGCGCCAGGTGACAAAAGGCTGCTGCTGAACGTCCGTGTTTACTTCATGTGACCCGTGTCCAACATCGTCCAACAAGCAGCGAGGACACACACACACACACTGGACACTGGTCCTGGGGCCTGGTGGAGGTGGTGGTCCTGGTGATGGAGGTGGAGGTGGAGGTGGAGGTGGAGGTGGAGGTGGAGGTGGAGGTGAAGGTGAAGGTGGAGGTGGTGGTCCTGGTGATGGAGGTGGAGGTGGAGGTGGTGGTCCTGGTGATGGAGGTGAAGGTGGAGGTGGTGGTCCTGGTGATGGAGGTGGAGGTGAAGGTGGAGGTGGTGGTCCTGGTGATGGAGGTGAAGGTGGAGGTGGTGGTATCTGCTGGCTTGGTTTCCTCACTGAACCTGCGAACAGCAGCTGATGTGGAGTGAACGTCCTCGTTAGCTTTAACCAGATTTAACCAGATGTGAGCCGTGGACAGGTTCACGTCTCACAAACTGTGGACAGGTTCACGTCTCACAAACTGTGGACAGGTTCACGTCTCACAAACTGTGGACAGGTTCATGTCTCACCTTGATCCTCGCAGGTCATCAGCAGTGCGGCCGGCGGCCAGCAGAGGGCGCAGTGAGGCCGCGCTGAGGATCAGGGTCAGGTCCGTCAGACCTTCATCGCTCAGTGAAACAGGACGTTCTGCACTGATGTTCTTAGATCTGAACACAAAGAAACACCTTTATGTCCGCTTCCATGACATCATCGTGCAGCTGGAACAGGAAGCTGCTCTCAGTGACGTCCACCATCGCTGACGGACTGTGTACTTGTACTGTGACTGAGTCAGAGGGTCTCTGTCTCTGCGGGTCTCTCAGGTGTCCTCGCCTTCATGATTGAGCTTCAGACCTGTTTACCTGCAGTGTGTGTACCTGCACAGAAACACTGTGTACTAGTATCATTATTACTTGATAATACTTGACTTGATACTTTGTATTTTGCTGGTCAACGTGTACTTTTACTGAGGTAACTGCAGACCGCTGAACTAATGCAGTATTTGTACTGTGTATTGATCCTGTTCAGTAAAAGCTTCTTCTCTGCTGCTGGATCAATATGCCCTGTCAGTAGTCACATGTGATTGATGAAATCTCGCGGTGTTTCGTCTCGGGGTAAATGTACTGAGGTACTGATGAATATTACTGCAGCTTGTCGTCAGGGATATTTTCATTTCCATCAATTTTACAGCACAGGAAGTAAATGGCCATGCGCGTCCCCGTCCGTCGCTGTGTCGGGAGCGCGCAACTGCAGCAGATGAGAGCGGGGGGAGGGAGGGAGGGTGAGGAGGAGGAGGGAGGAGTGTGAATGTTACGAGTCACTTCTCATTCCACTAATTTAGCAGAGAGGGAGGAGAGAGAGCGGTAGAGAGAGCCTAGCGCTGTGTGGGAGCCGATGGGGGACCGTGAGGCTGGCGGACCGTCGGAGCCTCTGCAGTATCTGAGCTGAAAACACAGAAGCGCCGCGGCTGCTCAGAAAACCCACAGACCACGAACGCACCGGGCCGGGCCGGGCCGGGCGGGTTCTGCTCGTCCAGGTGTGCGTCGAGGTGAAGGCGAAAAGGAGCGCGGAGCGTCGAGCGTCGGTCCGCCGTTTACCTCGGAGAAATCTGTCAGAAACCCGCCGCCGCTGGTGCGGACAGACGCGCTGTCCCGGTTCGGCTCACCGGAGACCTGCAGAGGCACCGCGCGGCTCGTCTTCCCGGGTTTTCCGCCCACGGACCGCGCTCGGTCCCGCAGCCGTCGCTCGGTGTTTACGCGGCGGCTGCAGACGGAGAGGAGCGGCCGACGGCTGCGGCCACACGGAGCTGCTTTCTGAGACATTTTTTTTTGGCCAAAAGCGGGTTTTAGTACCGCGGCGCGGACAGAGAGAGAGCGAGAGAGGGGGGGGATAGAGGTCTCTCCACCGCCCACCTCCACCTCTCCTCCACCAGCACCTCCACCGCCACCAATGGGTTAAAATCGGTTGGTTCTGTCAGAGCAGCCGTGCAGAGGGTCCGCTCACACCTGCTCACACCTGCCCACCCCCACCTGCGGGGGCTGTATGATGTAGCAGCTACCCCCCCCCCCCACCTCTGTCTCTCTTCATCACCATCCTACAGCCCCCCTCCACCCACCAGTACCCCCACCCAGCGGTCGACCATGCCGGCGGGGATGAAACCGCTGGAGAAGTTCCTGAAGAAGCAGACCACGGCGCTGACCCGGGCCGGGGGCTTTGTTGGCGGGGTGGCGGACAAGGCCAGCGGGGGGACCGGGGCGTCCCGCCGGAGGGCCAGCCTGTCCCGGGTCGTTCCGTTCTTCAGGGAAACGTCACCGGAGAGCGGCCAGGCCCGGGAGGTGTTCAGGTGAGACCCGAGATGCTGGACCCGAACCGACCAGACTGACCTGAAAGTGACCTCAGCGTAGAGATGTAGGCATGTGCAGCACGAGACAGGGTCGTGGTTTGACGTTTATATGGAAACCTGCAGCAGGTGATCCAGATAGATCCTCACTGATCTTTAAATCCAGTCTGTTCAGTTCAGAGTGGACAGGTGATGCAGAACAGGTGCCACCCCCCCCCCCCACCCCCCCCATTGGCTAGTCAGATGTTTTGTTTTGAACCAATCAGCTGTTGTGGATTCAGCTTTGTTGGGCTCCAGTGAGGAACTGGTCCAGGATTTAGTGTTCTGGTTTTAAAGAACGGTCCAGATATCCCGACCGTCCGGGCGCTCGCTCCCATAATGCACCACAGAGCGACAAGCCAATGATCAGTGAGCAGCTAGAAATGATCAGGTCCAACAGTTCTTCATTTATTGATCCAAAGTCCAAAGCTGTCTTTAACTGTCTCGTATGTCCAACCAGCAGACCCAGGTCCCAGTGAACGTTGCTTTTCCTGACGCTGGATTAACGATCTGTCGTTATTGGTTATTAGTTTCTGATGAATTCTCAGCTTCAGTGAGAATGCTTCAATGCTTCAGATCAGTGATGAAGTCAGTCATTAGCTGCAGGTGCAGGTGTGCATCAGACAGGAAGTGCATGTCAGACAAACTTTAAACCTGAACTTTGACCCCCGCAGCCCTGACAGCGAGGACCCCCCCTCCTGGCCCTCAGCCACAGGGACCGGTCTGGTCTCGGTGCCCAGCAGCGCTAACGGCTCCGGCTCGGGTTCTGGTTCTGGTTCTGGTTCTGGTTCTGGAGGAGGCGACGTCCGCAGCCCGTCTCTGTCCAGCGACGAGCAGAGCTCTGAGGCCAGTCTGATCACAGAGACCGGAGGAGGAGGAGGAGGAGGAGGAGGAGGAGGAGGGACGCCTCTTCCTCCCGACACACCGGACAACCTGACCCTGTCAGTGCTGGACAGCGTGGCGGGAAGACGCCACGGACACTGCACAGGTAAGACACCATGTGATCCAACATGGCCGCCAGAGGAGGTCACATGATGAAACGTCTGCCTCGCTGTGATAGGTCAGCGTGTGAGCTGACAGTAGAACTGTCTGCTGTCTTTCTCCATGTCGGCGGGCTCGTCAGGGTTCTCACAGCGCAGACTTTCGCAGTTTGTGACGCTGTGTGCGTTTCCATGAACCGGTTGTTCTTTCACTCGGACAAAACTTTATCACGTCACGTTTTGTACGACGAGCTAACGCTAACGTCGGCCGAGCTGTTAGAGTGTGACGTTCTCTGCGTCCAATAAACATCACGACAGTAGCAGCTAACGCTAGCTTCAGGCTAATTTTCAAGCTGATTGGTTTACTCTGGTAGTCTTACCCTGACCAATCATCACTGCTCATGCCTAAACCTAACCAACCAATGGAAGCACTCAGTTCTAGCCAATCAGGTGGAGGTCCAGGTGGATGTTGTAGTCCTGATTTTTTTGTGTTCGCTTTACCTGTAACCCCACAATGTAACACAGTTAGCTAATGCTACGCTAACTCTCAGCTCAGGAAGTAATTCTTGCTGTGGATAGTGAGCTAGTTAGCTGACATGCTAACATTAGCAGTGCGCAGACACACAGTTTAATCCAAACTTTCCACATTTGCTCGTGTGTTTGGTTTTGGAAAGTCTTTGAACGCATCACCACTCATCACACCGACACCAGCCTGTCCTGAACCTCGACTGTGATGTATGAAAACCTCACGTGTACGTCGCTTTGAATAGAAGCGTTGACTGTTGCTAAGCTAACAAATGGCTAATCGCTTTAGCGCTGAAAAGTGGAACATGTTCAGCTGGAGAGGCTCCTCCATTCGTCCATCCAGAGAAAATCACTCAGCAAATGCTCTGATAATCAATTCATTCAGTCATTTTCAAAGCATAAAGAGACAAAAGTCCTCAGAGGGCCAGAGGACATGTCTCACATGTCCTGTCTCTGTTTTGTGTCACAGTAAACTGAACATTTCACAGATCAGACAGACGCTGAGAAAACCATGAGCAGATAAACTGATGATGGAAATAACTGGAAATAGATTTCATGTTGGGGCCTGAAGCCTCGCCGTGCCTCGCTGTGCCGTGCCACGCCACGCCGCGTCGCGTGCAAACCGCCGACCTGAACCCGAAGAGGCGGCTGCTGCAGACGTGACGGCAAATACTCCAACGTGACGCTTCAGGAGGGAAAAGCTCGTTCAGTCTGTCTGTGCAGGAGGACGTTCACGATACAGCTCGGATCATACACACTGTTCCTGCAGCCTGTCTGTGTGTGTGTGTGTGTGTGTGTGTGTGTGTGTGTGTGTGTGTGTGTGTGTGTGTGTGTGTGTGTGTGTGTGTGTGTGTGTGTGTGTGTGGTTACATAATCGCTGCCGTCCTCTTTCAGAAACGCAGCCTGCTTATTACAGCTGAAGTGGGTGTGTGCATGCATGCGTGTACGTATGTGTTCCTGCAGGAATGTGTGTGTGTGTGTGTGTGTGTGTGTGTGTGTGTGTGTGCAGCACTGATTGCTGCCTGTTGGAAGCTGCAGGGTGTGTTTGTGTTTGTGTCCACGTTTCATTTGGTCTTCAAATTGTATTTTTCCAGAAACACGAATGAAGAAACTGAGCAGGCTTCAGATTTTGAACAGATGATCAAAGTTTGTCCAAAGATAAGAAACACAAGATGTCGTATTGAAGAAAACCTCGTGTAATTAGACACATTTGAATTTAAGGCAGCTTAGTACAAATAGAAGTAAAGGGAATCGCCTTAAATAAGAAGAAAATGAAAAAGCATAAAATGAAATATTTATGAACTTTAATTAATGGTAATCAAGTAAATGTTGATTGACAGTTTAATGTTTGTAGAACAATGACAGCTCCAGCGTTAAGACCAGGTCCCTGAACGCCTCGCCATGGCTGTGCAGCAGCAGGTACGAAAAACAGCCTGGAGACACAGAAAACCCTCAAAGAAGAAACCCTGCGTGCTGATTGGTTGTATGGGTATCGTACGAGCCGGAGATACGAGCTTTTCACTGGACGGGAAGGAATCTGAAAGGTAGCTAAAGCTGTCAGATGAGTGTAATGAAGTAAAAGTACAAAGCTGCGTAACTCACAATACCAGAGTACAAGTACGTGTACTTCGCAGTAATGTGTAGTACTGCAGTAAATGTACTCAGTTGCTGAGGTTCCAGCGGCGCGTCGTGTTTTCGCGCGTCCTCGTCTCAGAAGCGTTTCCCCGCCCGGTTCCCTTCACTCAGATTTTGCTGGTCTGGTCTTCTTCCTTCATCTTCGTCTTCTTCTGTGGTGATCCGACGACGGGCTTTTATTTTGAAAATCCCCTGCATCCTCTGCCTTGTTGACTGGCCGGTCGTTGCTCTCAGGTGAGCGTCTGATTGGCTTCTGACCGATGACATCAGATAACTCACATCAGTGAAGGAACCTCCTCGGGCTGGTTTGGGGACGGTCTGCGTGTCCGTCCCTCAGGTTTTACCCTCTGCTGTGTGACGGCGTCTCCGTGAGGCGTCTCCAGTTCACTGTCCGTCCTTTGTCCTGCAGAGACAGAGACAGACGAAAGTCCTCATGAGACTGACGTTCAGAGAAAATTTTGCAGTGTTTGACAGACTTCAGGAAAACATGCACACACACACACACACACACACACACACACACACACACACACACACGCGCACACACACACGCGCGCACACACACATTTAGCACGTAAGGACGTCCTGCTGTTGCTTTAAGTCGTCACATTCATGAATAATCCAGCACGTCTTCACAAAGGATGCATTATCATCAGCTGTGTGTGTGTGTGTGTGTGTGTGTGTGTGTGTGTGTGTGTGTGTGTGTGTGTGTGTGTGTGTGTGTGTGTGTGTGTGTGTGTGTGTGTGTGTGTGTGTGTGTGTGTGTGTGTGTGTGTGTGTGGGATTTTGGACACAGCACATCAGTGTTATGCAACTCCTGTCAGTGTTGCGTTCGTGTGTGTGCGGAGCTTCAGCTCAGTGTTTCTCTTCAGCTCGCTGCAGTTTTTCAGCCTGTGATGGAGGATGATGATGAGGGAGGATGATGAAGATGGAGGATGTGATGTCATCGCTCTGACAGTCTGATTCCACCTGAACGTGGTTTCTGACTCTGAACAGAGTCGAGATAGTAATTCTTGTCCAGCCGGTCGTGAAGCTTCAGGACGCGTCACGTCAGGCTGACGTCGGCGCTGCTGGTCATCGAAACGGTTAGCTAGCTAGACAAACTGTAACCATAGCG